>NW_009744660.1:0-625 GCF_000703405.1 Apaloderma vittatum | reverse complement strand
GCACCTTCTTGCTGGCAGAGCATAGGAAACTAAAAAATCCTTAACTTAGAATAAGCACTACTTAGCAACAACTATAACATCAGTGTGTTATCAACATTTTTCTCATATTAAATCCAAAATGCAACACTACACCAGCTACTATGAAGAAAATTGACTCTCTGCCAGCCAAAACTAGGACAACCCATTAATAACAGACCAGGATGAAATTCTTGGTTGTAAACCCAAGCATTATGAGCTGTATTGCATGCAGGCTGCATAGTACTAGTTGCACGAGAATAAAAACAGTACATCCATATTTTGTAGCATTTGGGTCCCCTGTGATATCTCTGCAAGCCTGTTACGTATCTTTTTATTCACAATGAATGTATTACAATGAGAGGTCTGTGCTGCACACCACCAAAGTGTATATTTATATGTGATTTTGAGAGGTAGAAATTCAGTCTGGGGTAGTAGTAAGGAGGACAGAGAGAACAAAACTTTGAGTAGTTTCATGATTTTGCTGTCCTTTATCAGTGGTCCTTTGAGATAACTCTCTAGAATGAAAATAGAATATTGTCTTGGGATCAGCTAAACTCAATGCAGGCAGACTCTCATCTTATTCTCCAACTCCTTTTTTTTTTTTTTT
>NW_009744659.1:0-627 GCF_000703405.1 Apaloderma vittatum | reverse complement strand
TTCCCTGCCACTTGAGGGATTGATGAGAACAGCACCTGGGCACCTGAGCCTTCAGATAGTCGCCCCAGTGCCTTTAAGTCCTTTTTAATTGCCTTTGTACTTCTCTCTGCAAGCTGGTCATTGCCAATGTGGGTAACTAACAAAGGGTAATGTTTAAAGGGCTGCAACAGAGCAGAGAGTTTCCTTTTAACATCTCTAACCTGAGCCCTTGGGAGACAGCAGACTTCCCTGTGGTAGGGGTCTAGTCACCTACTACAGTTACCCTCCTTTTCTTCTTAACTGAAGAATTCTTAATGCGTGGAGGTGAGTGACAAGCCTTGGGCAACTCACTGGATGGATCTTTGCACTGGATGGATCTTTGTCTCCATCTTCATTTACCTGGCTTTCAAGTCCCAAAGCCCTATACCTGTTGTTGGGCAAGGGCAACTGGGAAGTTAACGAGGTCTGGGAGGGGTTTTGCTTGCCTCGCTGAGGAGGGACCTCTCTCCATTCCTCCTTGTCCCTTAGGTCCCCTCCTTTAGCCTGATGACAAGAGGGGAGGCGGTCCTCCATTTCTTGTAGAGCCTCCTCCTGCTGTCTTTGTCTCAGGGCGTTGTTCCACCAATCTATTTTGCTTTCACACTCTCT
>NW_009744658.1:0-623 GCF_000703405.1 Apaloderma vittatum | reverse complement strand
TTCTATTTTCCCCTACGTATATTTGAGTCTCAGCTTGTTTATCTGGTGTGCAGGGGAGAAGAGCAGTCCCTGGCTTGTGGCTGAGAATCATAAGGTGCCGTGAGTGCCTTTGATGTCATCCATACCATCAGAGAGAAAAATGTTAACAGTAAAGTTGCGGTCCCTGCAGTCCAGCCAGAGCAGGACAGCAAAGAGTAAGAGCTGCAAAAAAGGTGGAGGTGACGAATTTGCAGTATTGTAAGGTAAATCTGGATAGTTTAGCCATTTCATCTCACAGAAACATCCTCATGGCGTATTCACTTGGGTCTCAAGCTGTTCACCCTGCAGTGTGAACTGAGACCTGGAGCTTTCATTGTATTTCATTGTAAACAAGTATTACATTTGCTTACATCAAATCAAATTTACATAAATATTTAAGCATTCTCAAGAATTTTAGGAAGTCATACTTTCCTGTCCAGCTGTCTCCTACAACATGAAGCAGCTACACCACTTTGTGCATTGTCTCTTCTTTCTCTCTTCTAAATCCTTCTTGTTGTCCAAATGTAGGTGTCAAATCATAAAACCATAGAATCATTTAGATTGGAAAATATCCTTAAGATCATCAAGTCCAACCATAAATCTAA
>NW_009744657.1:0-618 GCF_000703405.1 Apaloderma vittatum | reverse complement strand
GGACTACTGGGAACACTGGAATATTGAATCTTCCCACTTGGCAGCTCCTGACTACTCCCACTTATATGATGCAAATAGTTTGCTCCTCTCCCTGTTCATGTAGATTCCTGTTGCTCTTCACTGCTCAAGCTATGCTCCTGTAGCCTCTTGGAACAGTAAAAAAGTAGGGTGCAAGGCAGGAAAACAAAAAAATGGAGTCCTTCACAGTGCTGCCCCTATTCCCAGTCTGTATTTGCTTGTCCTCCATCTTACTGAAGGAATTGTGCCAGGAGAGGCCCTGGAAAGCTCTGCCTAAAGGCAATTTTACAATGCAAAACAACTTAGCAGAGTGAAGCACTCCAAATAATTTTTCAAAAGGTGTTTATTTTTCTAGTTACTTTACATTGCCTTTCTTCCTTTCTTTTTCCTTTGCGCTTAATTTGTTTACTTCTTAAACTTATCTTTGGTTTACACAGAAAAGATGCTGCTGGTAACTCAAGATAAGGTCAGAAAATTAAAACATTACAGAAGAGTGAAATTGCTTGCAAGGTAAGCTGAGTCATGGCTAATCTTGGGAAAATGCATTTTTTTCAGTTGTAATTTGATTGATTTCCTGAACGATCATGCCGTTTTGTGGGG
>NW_009744656.1:0-621 GCF_000703405.1 Apaloderma vittatum | reverse complement strand
GTCTTATGAAGAGGCGTGGGGGTCACAGGCTGCTGGAAGCGACTTCACAAGGTCTCCGGCCAAGCCTCCGGTTCCAAACGGGTGAGGCTCTGAGGCTGCACAGAGCTGCTCAGGCCTTTGTCCAGGTAGGTCTTGAAAACCTCCACGGATGGAAAGTGCGCAGCCTGGCAAGGGGGAATTGGTCAGCTGCTTGACTCTCCCCGCTGGGAAAAGGTTTTCCCTTACATCCAACCCAAATCTCTCTTCTTTTAGTTTCTGTCATCTCTCATCCGCCCACCACGCGCCACCGTGAAGAGCCTGGCTCCATCTTCTCACTAACCTTGTTATGGTCAATCTGCAGTTGGGTATCTCTTCTCCAGGTCGAACAAAGAGAGCTCCCTCAGCCTCTCCTCACAGTGCCTGCCCAGCTCCATCACCACCTGCATGGTCTCCTACCAAACTTGCTTCGGACTATCCACATCTTTCTCACAGTGGGAAGCCCAGCCCTGGACACAGGAGTCCACATGCGGTCTAAGAAGTGGTGTAAAAAGGGGTAGTGTCACGCCCCTCATTCCATCTACTGGCAATGCTGCTGTCAGGACACCCTAATACCCAGCAAGTTTGCAGATGACACCAAGCTGG
>NW_009744655.1:0-625 GCF_000703405.1 Apaloderma vittatum | reverse complement strand
AAGGAAGCAAACCACAGTTATAGATTTTATTTATTTGCATCTTGCAAATACATAAAAGTTCTAATGACCTCACTCTACATTACTACTACTATGTCACATCCTCAACTGAAATATACATTTATAAGTTTTATCTGAACTAGAAACATACTGTAACTGTTCGGAGTCTCTCATGGATAAAAAAAACCCCGCACATATTTAACTCGGGGTTTTTGATGACTTTGAAGCTTCATTCATTCAAGATCCATGCACAGTAACCTGACAGCAACACTTAAAAACACTAAAAATGTTATTTGAGAAAGTATAACAAGAAACAGTAGAGTTAATTGAACGTTTGTATCAAGCCTGGGAACCCAGGAAAGTGCCTGCAGCTACATAAATACAGAAATGATACCACATCATCATGTAAACACGCATTTAACAAGGCTGATGCAGGGATTTGGCAACTGACTGAGTTTATATCACCACATCTTCAACACTGCTCATCAACCTTTACTACTATAGTACAGATAAAAAGAAAAAAAAGCACCAAACAGAAAAAGCAACAAAAAAAAGGAGTGCAGTTTAACATAGTCCATGTTTCCATGTACCTTTCCCCTAGGAAATTAGCCTCAATGAGAGCCTAACA
>NW_009744654.1:0-597 GCF_000703405.1 Apaloderma vittatum | reverse complement strand
TTGTAAATGTTTCTGAAATATTTCTCTTCTGCATGATTTTATGCAAAAGAATAGACGCTTTGTTTACACGCTGAGTATGATATTGTATTAAGTCTAGGGATAAACTAACGCTGACCTTATTTCTTACATAACATGGGTTGTTTTCTTCATGTAACAAACTTTACTGACCATTACCAGTGCCAAAAGTTATGACTCTAGGCATTAGTGTAAGTAAGGACTGTTTCTTGGCTGGTGTTCATATGTATCTGACTGCTGCAACGAACATGATTTAAAAAAATTGTCTGTCTTTAATTCTAGTATTTTTAAGCTTAACAAGATCTAAAGAAAACCAGAAATCTATCAAGAGTTCGAAATGTTTCATGTTAATGTAGCAGATGTCCAATATAAATTTCCTTCTGTTCAAAAGTCTTGAAAATGACAGCAACAAACATTTTGCTTCAACATATACAACATTCAGAACTTTTAATTTTTATTTATTTATTTTAAACACCTCCTGCCTCTCCCACAGGCTCTAGAAGATCATACTGTTCATCACTCAAAGATACTTGAAGCACTGGAAGCTGAGAAGCACAGGATTGCTGAGGAAATAGACGCTCT
>NW_009744653.1:0-624 GCF_000703405.1 Apaloderma vittatum | reverse complement strand
CCAGAAAACCATTAAAAATTGCTTTTTTGGATCAAACTCTAGGGAAATACTCTAGCTTGTTCTTTACAAAATGCTAGGATTTCAAGAACTACAAAACTGTGACTGAACAGGTTTTTTACTATTTTATTTCATTTTAACAAGTGCTTCACCTTGCCCGATTCAAAAAAATGCTTGGCTAGTTCCGCCTGGAGAAGACAAGCGGAACGCACGCTGCAAAAACAACAGAAAGCAAGTGGAAATATTACGGCTTACACTTGTCAAGCACTTTTGTTCTTTGTACTTCCACACAAAGTTCAAGTGACTCTGTTCTTTCAAGCTCTCTGTCAAACCGAGATAGCTTGGCTAGGCATAAAATGAGAATATGCGATGGGAGAAGAGCAAAATCCAGCCTATTTTTTGCTACAGCAGGTATCCAGCTTACAATCTAGCTAACAACGCTATCGTAGTGCTTCTGCCAGCCTGCACCCTAAAGCTCCAGTCCAAAGGGGTTTATTCCAGGTAATTCATAAACATCTTCCTCCAGACCTTCTGTTGGGGAGTTAGGGCTGGGCCGGCCACTAAAATGCTGGTCACTATAAATCACCTGGGGAGTTATATCCAATATACTCCAAGAAAAAAAAAAAC
>NW_009744652.1:0-620 GCF_000703405.1 Apaloderma vittatum | reverse complement strand
CCTTAAAACTTAAGTTTGATTACAACAGTATAATAGCAAAAGTAGATCTAACTGCAAAAACATATTGGCTTCTATTTCATTTAAATGGCACAGAATTGCTCTATGCTGCTCAAACTTTTTTATTAGGAACATAAAAATATGAGACAAACCAAATAATTACCGCCTGAAGACTAACATTACTTTTAAACTTATATCTAGAAGACATGACTATAATTTCAAGCCTTTACCAAGTATGTTCAATTTGGATGAAGGATGTTTTTCAGATCAGAAAAGCTCTCAGGTTCTTTGTCTATGTAGCATATATACATGAAAGGACAGGGAGAGTTTCTTAGCTGATCCCAAAAGAAAGATAACTTTTAAAAAGAAGAGAAGATAAAAGCATCAAATACTAACTTGAAAGTGACTCTGGAGGAAGACATCTTTAATCTCAGGGGGAAAAAAACCAACTTGGAGGGGACTAATTGATTACAAGTGATTCACAAATTGGTCAAAAAAATTACACATCCAGAGATGAGAGAGGTTTCTTGAAATGTCTGTATGGATCCTAACAGCACAGATACCTTGTTAATTACTTTTAGTGAATAAGAAGTAAACAACTGTCGTGGTTTGACCCTGGCCGG
>NW_009744651.1:0-615 GCF_000703405.1 Apaloderma vittatum | reverse complement strand
TGTGATTTATAGGCACATAAAATTTGATCAGCTATTAAAAAGCAACTTCCAAATATCTGTTATTTCTCAAGTCACTTACTGAATTCAGAGGAAAACAAGTAGAGAATCTGCTCACAACAGGTCTCTTAGGATACTGTTTTGCTGAATAAATGCAATAGAGAGCAGGATATAACTAAAAACTGCACTGTCAAGAACTATCAATTTACAGCAGAAATAAAATCAGATTATTAAAAGCAGGAGAATTCTTTCTATGATACAATGTGCTTCCTCATTCCTGAAATCAAATTCACAATTTTGTTTGAAAAGATTCATTTGTGTGTGGCATTAAAGGCTAAATAAGATAATTTAATTTTTCTCTTGATATCTCTGGGCTAAAGCTCTGTATCATCGTCACTGCCATAGTCATAAACATCACATCTTTCATCAGACCCTTTGCCTTCTTGAGTTTCTGCCTAAAAACCAGTGGGTTTCACTACTAACCTTCAGCAGGCCAAGCGTGGGAGAGAATTTCAGCAACTCTTCTATCACATTGTTGTACCCTTTAATGGCAGCCTTTAGCAAAGCAGTTGTACCATCCTTTAAAAGACAGAGGAAGGCCAGTCCAGTTGTTACCAA
>NW_009744650.1:0-599 GCF_000703405.1 Apaloderma vittatum | reverse complement strand
CTCCCAGCACGCCTCTGGTCACTAAATGAAGAATAACGAGAAAAGCAGAAATTGGGAACGGCGCGTACACGCGTACTTGGCTCCCGTTAATGTTGCTATAAAACCATACAATTTTTATCTGGTAACTGGTTTAACGTGCAAAGGAAATGATAAAATGGGCAAATAGCATATCGTTTGGAGTATTATGAGTTAAGAAGATTGAAGAACTGCACAGAAAGATGAACTTGAGGACTGGAGTGATAGGGATGGAATGCAATTCAAGAATACTACTTGCAAGGTCATTTAGGGACTAATAACAAAAAATTAAGTTGTAAGCTGAGTGATCATCAATTGCAAATGACTGAGGAAAAGCAGGATCATGGCTGAGTAGCTGATCACAGATTGACTATGAAACGCTGGCATGACGCAGGCGTGATTATCGCAGTGCACTCCGAGGAGGTATCAGCCGAGGCATTTCTGTGAGTTGGGGAGATGTTAATATCTCAACACAGGCACTTGCAAGACGTCAGTTGGAAAACCGCGGTTCTGATCATCCATTTTCAGGAAAGCTGATTACAAAGTGGAACAGACACAGAAGAGAGCTTTTAGAATGATTGGGG
>NW_009744649.1:0-624 GCF_000703405.1 Apaloderma vittatum | reverse complement strand
GTCATCAAGAACCGGCGTGTTTCCATAATCATTTATACATTAATACCTGCAATTGCTGTCGGGTGGCCACACGTATTCCTCGTGAACACGATGCTTTTTGTGTTTAGCACGGATTGATCCAGGCAGAAACCCCACAATCGCTCTTTCAAGGAGACTTGTACTGTCACATCAGCCTGGGATACAACCCCTACTCCACTTCTAGGGAAATTCAGACGCTTCCTGTAGAAGCACGCATGGCTATAAAAGCATCTGCCTTATTAAAGTGGACTTTTGTGGTCTCTCAATGAGTGCCTTCAGTGCCACAGGTGGGCTGGGGCAAGATGAAAAAGAACAGCTTGCCACCATCTGCTAAAGCAGGACTCGAGACGCAGTTCAGTGTCACCGCAGGACAAAGCCGCACTCTGTCCTGCAGCTACTGCACGGCCCCAGCCTGAACCTCCGCAGGTCGAGCTCCGAGTGAAATCAAACGCTTGGAAAATAAGCTGACACCAAGCCAGCAGCCACCTGCCCAGCATCTCCAAGACAGGATACACCTGTGTGTATGCGTATTGTAAATCAGCAGCAGCGCCACACGCACCCGCGAAACACCAAACTCAAAGACCACTGCCAGGAAGAGGATGCACA
>NW_009744648.1:0-622 GCF_000703405.1 Apaloderma vittatum | reverse complement strand
TCTCAGGTGCTGTAGTGGACCATAAACAGACTGAAAATGCCACAAATCCACTATCAAGTGCTACGCTAATATGTACACCTGCCCAGAAAAACACATAACGGTCTTTATCCTCTATAGGTAATACGTGTGACACTTCTGCATTGCAGATAGTAAACTCCTAAGGGTGCAAAATACATATACAATGGTGTAAGACAATATAAAACCATGAACTGCATAGGTATCAAAAACCCCTAAGGATATAATCTGTGTAATAATGATTGACTTGGTTTTTTTTTCCCCTGAAATACAAGAAAACTTACCTTGCTTGCATCAATTGAGCTGGAGAGAACTGGGTTACCAGCTGCGATAGACGTTTTGCGGCAAGGGCTTGTTCAACAACATTTTAACAGAGAAGGAGCAATTGAACTTTAATCACAGAATGGTTTCAGGATTTTGCTTTTGTTATGCTAATAAAAGAAAAAATCATCTTTTAAATGAGTGATGAAATGGCTAAATTGTACTTACAGGTGTAACATCTAAAAAACAAAGGAATGAAGAATTGCTTAAGGGAATACCATTCATATTTGCAGCTTCTGAATATGTTGTCATGAGGGAAAACTAATCAGTGTGTGAATAATCTATG
>NW_009744647.1:0-623 GCF_000703405.1 Apaloderma vittatum | reverse complement strand
TTGTTTGTTTGTTTTTAAATATAATTAAATACTTGCAGAAATTTTATTATCAAAACTTTTTAAGAGATCTTACCTTCTCTCAGACTAGTAGACAGCACCAGTAGTTACAATGAATTCCAGCAAAGTTCCATTGAAGTTATTTAGTGTATCAGAGATGATAATTTAGTGCTGTTTAATTAGAGATTTCTCAGTTGTATTCCAGATACCAGCTATTTATCTCCAGTGGTTCTCTGAAATGAATCTGTCCGGTTTTCTGTATAAATCAGTTTTTGATGAAATAAGTAGTCCATACAGGTGCAAGACTTGAAGTTGTCTAAGTTTTTAGAGGTAATTTAAACTCTTACTGTATATCCGAGCCAAGACAATTAATTGAATGACAGTAGTTGCATCTTTACAGTAGAAAATATTTTAGCACTTCATATCAGTCATCTTCTCTTTGAGGATTAACGTTGATCACGAAGTTATTTTCTTTGGCCATATCTTGTGTAGATGAACACAGACATAATTTTGTGGACGACACCAAAGGTCAGCTGGCTGCCCATGGCCTGGACGGGCATATTCTTTCCTGGAGTAGGAACTAATTGGATGGCCAGGTCCAAAGAATTGTGGTTAATGGAGTTAAA
>NW_009744646.1:0-623 GCF_000703405.1 Apaloderma vittatum | reverse complement strand
CTCATTTTCTGAGATGCAGGAACATCCCTTCCAAGCTATAATGCACTAATTTAATAGCCGTGTCTACTGATTTTTTTTTTGTAAGTAGCTTAACAAAGTCTCTATACATTGACTTAGTTATGTGTTAGTTAGTGTTGCTCTAGGGCCTTCAAATTTGTTTAACTTTTGTTTCTTTTTTTGGATTTTTTTATGTAAAAAAGAAACTTTACCCTTCTAACTCTTGTGAAGGTAAATTACTCTCTAAAGTTACCATTTGTTCTTTGTGGACTCTAGAAGAAAATTAGATAACTAGAGCAGCATAGGCATATTTTCTGAGTAATAAGAGCCAAGTAAGATAAATATCATGCATTGTTCTCAACAGAAATCATGCTGACACAATATACGCTATAAAACTGAGCATGGTTTAGTGGTAGCCCTGGCATTGCTAGGTTAGTGGTTTCACTTGGTGATCTTAAAGGTCTTTTCCAAGTTAAACAGTCCTGTGATTCTATGTAGTAATGATGAGGAGTTTGTCTGAGTATAGCTGGCTATTCATTTTCATCATGTACCTGAATTAAAAGTTTTGTGTTTCAGTTGTGTTTCTGCCTGAAAAGGATTGCTTATTTATTTGCAAGATCATAAAT
>NW_009744645.1:0-609 GCF_000703405.1 Apaloderma vittatum | reverse complement strand
ATTAATTATTGCTTCTATTAAAATGGAAAATAAAGACCATTTTCTTGAAAAATCCCTCCGCCATGCTTGTAGGCCATGCAGTAATATTTAACTTTGTGGAGCATGCTAAGAATAGTGGAAGGTTTGCAGGAGAGAAAGTACTAAGTGTATCATTTTAAGATCAGTCTGTATTTTTCTTCTTACCTTACTAAGTACTTAAAAAATTCCTTATTGTTTCTTTTCACTTTTCTTTCTTTTTCTTCATGCGGATTTGTTCTGCAGTGTGTGTGCCTCTCTTGCTTTTTAGAAGTCAGTGATTTTTCTCACCTATACTCGTATACATTTTACAAACTAATTGCCCATGTTGTGGGACATAGAATTTACTGTCTCTTGACTTTAGCATCAGAAAGCATGGACAGGTTGCCAAAACAGAGAATGAATTGAAAGTTATGTTAGGAATCAAAAACTGATTGGTACTGACAGTAAGTTTAGGAATAAATAGTCACGTTTGTTGTTATTATACAACAGTCTTAGCTTTGTGTTAAAAATTAAATTAACTGAAAACCAATTCCAAAGAAGTCCCATTAGCCTGCTGCATTTGGAAAATAAATCCTAATATTACACTAATCT
>NW_009744644.1:0-621 GCF_000703405.1 Apaloderma vittatum | reverse complement strand
ACTAACTCCCTTTAGCGATAACTACAATTTATGTGCAAACAACTTCATACACTAACAGGGGAAAGGACACATCAGGTAAAAAAGTCTCTGGGTGCTCTTTTGTAGACTTAGGTATTTATTTTGGCCTCTGTAAAAGCCCCGATGCCACACAAGGTACACGTGTGTGGTCAGAACCGCTGCAGTGCTACGGTAAGTAAAAATAAATACGGAACATCAGAATTATATTTTGGCGACTTTATTTACCAAGGTCAAAATTTGCAACCATCTATTCGTTTCAACAAATATTTACAATTCATATAAAGCATGTACTTTTGTTTGGAAATAACCAGCAGAACAGCATTAGGTACTACAGCTCTTACTCTCAGGATATAGATTTTACTCTCTTACTATCTAGATTTTGAAGTGAATCCAAAATAAGTACTTCATGACAAGTGATTACTTAAAGAGCAAACTCAAGTTACCGTTTAATATTTCCATGACGAGAAATAAGCTGCTCTTTCCAAAAGACTGTTTTAAGAGGATAAAAATCTACCACCATTCTGCCTGGCAGCACAACATCGGCTTCAGTTGCTGAGTACAGAAAGAATTGGCCGCTGTTTTTGCCCTTTTTTTTTTTTTTTT
>NW_009744643.1:0-618 GCF_000703405.1 Apaloderma vittatum | reverse complement strand
TGTTAAAATACGTTAACAGCTAAAGGAGGACCAGAGATAATGTTGGCTTGTTACTTGATGAGCTTGGTCACCCTGCAAGTAGGGCCGTAGAAAAAGTAAAGACATTTAATGCTGCCTTTTCCTTGGTCTTCAACACCGATGATGGGCCTTGGGGCTCCCGGAGCCCTGTGCTGGAAGACTCTGGCTGAGGGGGTGATGAACTGCCCTGACCTTGTTGGAGACTTGCTGCTCCAGCTAGATGTGCGTAAGGCTACGGGGCCTGAGGGGAATCCTCCCAGGGTGCTGAAAGCACTGGCTGATGTTATTGCACGACCTCTCTCCATTATTTTTTCAATGGTCTTGGGAGTATGGAGAGGTCCCTGTTGAGCTGGCAAATGTTGTCCCAGTTTTCAAGAAGGGAGAGAAGGAAGACCCTGGTAATGACAGACTTGTCAGTCTCTGAATTTCATGCCTGATGAAATCGTGGACAAGGTTATTGTGGGAGTTACTCAAAAGCCCTCAACAGACACTGCCGTCATTGGTCATAGCCAGCACAGGCTCACGAGGGGAAAGTCTTGCTTAACCAAATTAATTTCCTTTTATGACGAGGTGCCCCATGTAGTTGACCAAGGGAAGCCA
>NW_009744642.1:0-623 GCF_000703405.1 Apaloderma vittatum | reverse complement strand
AAATTTATAATCTGAGGAATGTGACCCCGTTAAATAAGTCTACTAGGCTCAAAACAGAGATAGCTGGGTGAAGGATTAGGCTCTGTAACACTGAAGACCCGTTTTGGAGACTGAATAGTCTGAGGTGTGAATATAAGAAAAATCACATTTCTCAGCATGCATCAGCTCCCTGCCTTTCTGCAGGGTGATGATAGGTGCAAGGACGGGTTAAAATTGTTTGGGGATCATGCAGCAAGCCTCTCGCCTGCTGTTGAGCAGGACAGGACCTGCCGAGATGGAGACACAGAATTAACACCTCCCCGAGATCCTCCTCCACAGCCCCAGGAATGGGCTGCTGGAGAGAGGAACCGAGGCAACGACAGAGATGCTGGAAAGGAAAGAAACAAAAAAACCCAGTCTGCTCCTCCTCCTGCTGCTGCTTCAGGACGTGGAGAGCATGGTCTGAGCTCTCTAACTCCCAGGGCAGATGCCATCTGTCCTCCCACCACAATACAGGTCCCGCTTAGGAGGTCCCACCTGCCTCGCTTGCTGCCAAACTCCCCTTCCCCTCTGTTCTCTGAGGTAGCTGGTGTCTGTGTCAGAAAAGGCTCCCTCTGACCACCCTGTCTCACCCGCTGCGGGAA
>NW_009744641.1:0-622 GCF_000703405.1 Apaloderma vittatum | reverse complement strand
AGGAGATTTTGTTGACTGAGAGAAGGATCAGGATGAGTAGATTTTTTTAGTTTGGGATGATTTTATTTGGACAAGTTAAGATTGTTTTGGCTGCTGATTTTCTTGTTTGACAAATGGAATATACAGATTCAGAAAAGGATATTAATGGCTGTTTTTCATAGAGCCAGTTTTGGCAATTGGTTAACATCACGTAGATAACTCGGTAAATGTTGGATAGTACGTATGGCAGCCTTTACCAGAGTGGATTGGATTTGAAGTTGCGATCTTGTAGTGGAAGTTATTGGCTCCTTGGAATCTTGTGATCTGTCCCCTTTTCCAAGAGTATTATGCAGTTTTTGTTCTTCCGTAAATTCTGAGATGAACAGTTAGTCTGTAAATGCCATCAGTCTGTTGTCTGGCGTGACCTGTGAACACCTATACTTAATCTGTGTCAACATGTTTTAGAGTTCAAATTTACTGATTGTTTTATTCTAATCTTACTGAAGTTGAGGCAAAGGAACCTAGTATTTTTCCCTTCCTCTCTTTTATTTATTTACCTGTATTTTTAGATGATGCCTTCACTAGGATTTTAGGAAAAGCTGCCTTACTCTGCTTCTGGAGGCTTCTGGAGTGTTGACTCATC
>NW_009744640.1:0-623 GCF_000703405.1 Apaloderma vittatum | reverse complement strand
CCCTCGCCTCCTTCGACACATCTCGTCTTGGCATTGCAAGCTCGAGTTGCCTGTCGTTTGTCCGTCTGTCCGTAGAGAGGAACTGGTGGCTTCCCCAATCTAAAGGTTAGTGTGCGCTGGAGTCCTTCCTTGTGCCGTCTGCCGTCCGGAGCAGCGGAACAGATTGGACAAGGCTTTAAGGCAGTCCCCTACCTGGGTCACCAGAAGCTGTTGTCCCCCAAGCAGGGTGCAGTCCCCACTGTACAATGACCAATCTTGCACCCTGAGCCGAGAGATGGATTTCAGGTCTGGACGAAGGTGGACACTGGATGGGAATTCCACACAGCAAGTGCGCCGCACAGAGGCGTTACAGCCTACTCCTCTTGTGACAGGATGAGTAAAACCCCACCTGAACGTAGGCTTACCGGTCTGTAATTACTTTCCCTTCTGCTCTGGGTTAGTTCTATTTCAATTAGCCCCACTAGTATGTAAGTGAGCACGCATGCTCTTCCAGGTAGGGGGGCAAGTCCTTTTGGGTTAGAATGAAGTGTATGTTTGCAGCCTCCCCTGCTGCCTTTCCCTTTGGCTGAATCCGTGTTCTTTGGCAATGGCTCTGCTTTTTTGGCTCTGTCTCGCCAGGGGCT
>NW_009744639.1:0-622 GCF_000703405.1 Apaloderma vittatum | reverse complement strand
GTAAGAGCGGTGCAGTCATACCAGTACCCCTGCAGGCTTTGAGTGCAAGCAAAGGGTGCTGAAGGGGACTAACTGGTGGGAGGGGTTGCCGTTGTGGAGACTTTGCACAATCCCCTGAGTTTTCAGTTCTGTTCCTACCATCCCTCTTCTATTCCCCATCTCACTTTGAATCTTACTGACACACACACACAAATCAACTCATGGTTGCACATGGAAGGTAAGAGACAACTTGTCTCAACAGAGGCAAGTGATGGTCTGGCTGGATATAAGGAGAAACAGTCAAGCTTTGAGATCTGTTGTCCGGGAAGGGTGTATCATCTCCAGTTTTGGAGGTTCTCAAGCTCCGTTTGGGTAAAGCAGTGAGTGACCTCTTCTGATCTCATCATGGACCCTACTTTGAAGCAGAAGGTTTTTCCATGCTGGATTATTGTGTGACTCTAAATCCTTCCCTGTCTCAGAAGCTGCAGAGCTCCTAGGAGGGGTTGGGCTGGAGGTTTCTGGTGCACAAAGGGACTGTACGTGGCCACTCTAGTCACAGGTGGAAACATTTGACTGTAGGATAGAGAAGCAAAGGTAACCGGCAAAAGAACTGCAAGATAACACAGGATGGGGAATCCCCTCA
>NW_009744638.1:0-607 GCF_000703405.1 Apaloderma vittatum | reverse complement strand
GTTGTAGGCTGAGAGGAACTTTCATCAGGGAGGTGGAATGATGATCCCACTTGTGGAATGGTTGCTTTGGTTTCCAATTCTGCTGTGTTTATTCTTGATCTGGATACTTGTGGCTTGAAATTGGGGACAAAGAACACTGCTGTTGGGGCTTTTAGTACCTGCAGGTCATTGCTTAAATGAAGAACAGACAGCAAGACAATCATTTATCTTGGTTAACTATAAATATGATCCTTCATTTATGTGTGAAACAAGGATTTACTTTGTGGAAGGAAACTCTAATAAAGAATCATCTGGTAGAGGTAAAATCCTGCATGAAATGAAAGATTAGAAAAATGAAATGTAATTAACCTCTGCTGCCCCATGAAGTTTCCCATGGTGTTCATGGGCATGCCTTTCAGTAAACTAAAGTGGATAAAACTACTTTTCCTCTCTTGTCTGAGTAGGTCCTGTAGCATCAGGCCTAGGCATGCTTTTTATTCCTGGTACATTTCTGTGACTGATCCCCTTTTCCCCTGACCTGCTTGATGTGCTTTTGACTGATGAGAGCAAGAGCTTTTGTTCCTGCTGCCGGAGGTGCCACGTTCTACCACATACAGTCACAGGGAAT
>NW_009744637.1:0-622 GCF_000703405.1 Apaloderma vittatum | reverse complement strand
CTCCTGGTTCTGACTCTCCATCTCGCAGCGGATGCTGGCCAGCTCCTCCTCGACAGCGTTAATCTGCGCTTGGATTTGCTGCAGCAGGCAGCTGTAGCGAGACTCAGTTTCTGCCAAGGAGTTCTCCAGAGAGCTTTTCTGGAAGTGGAAAGGCGGGAGGTGAGGCCAGAGCTCTCCCCATCCCCGTGCGTTCCGAGGAGGGAAGGTCCCTCAGGGACCGTGCCCCACGTACCGTGCTGAGCTGCGCCTGCAGCTCGATCTCCAGGTTCTGCATTTCGCGTCTCAGTTCGGTGAGCTGGTGGCTGCTGGTCTGGATGTCCTGGGTGCTAGAGGTGACCTGCCGGTTGACTTCTTCGATCTGCAGGAGTCAAAGCCCGAGCACACTTTCGGAGTGAGAAAATCCCTCCGGGAGCAGGTGTGCTGACTGGGATCTGGGCTAGCCGGGGCGCCGCTCCCCTTCACCCTGTCCTGGTGCAGGACAGCCTCGCCGGTGCTCCCACCCACCTTGGCACATCAGAGCTGGCCTGCGCCCCCCCTGCCACTTTCCCCATTGCTTCCCTGTTCCTTTTTCCTTCCCGTTCCCTGAGCTGGGGCAGTGAGGTGCAGGTGAGGAGCCTCCTCC
>NW_009744636.1:0-623 GCF_000703405.1 Apaloderma vittatum | reverse complement strand
TGACAGAAAAGTAATAAAGTCCAATAAAAGTAAACACAAGCACCCAGCAGTGGGCTGGGAGAGCCCCATGCACCAGTACAGGCTGGAGCTGCAACTCCCTGGGGGCACCTCTGCCAAAAAGGCCCTGAGTCCTGTTTTACAACAAGGTGAGCAGGGTCAGTGGTGTGCCCTTGCAAGAAAGGTGGCCAACCATCTCCAGGGCTGTGCTGGCATGGGTACAGCCAGCAGGTCCCAGAGAAGTGGTCTCTCTCCTCCATTTGGCTTTTGGGGGTCTCCCAGGGAGGGGCAGCTGTGCCCAGCTGGGGGCTGTGGGACACGAGAGAGACCGGCCAATGGGAGGGAGCCCAGGAAAGGACACTAAAGTGGTCACGGCACAGGAGGAGAGGCTGAGGGGCTGGATTTGTTCATCCTGGAGAAAAGATGGCTGAGTTGGGCTTTGCTGCCCGAGGGGAGCCGAGTGGATGGCAGAGTCAGGCTCTTCTCAGAGTAGCTCAGCAACAAGGCCAGAGCAATGGCCACAGGTTGCAAGAAGGGAGGTGCTGACTGGAGATGGTCTTCTCCGTGCAGGCATTTGGACATTGGAAGAGGTTGTCCAGGGCAGTGGTGCCTCCTCCCCCTGTGGG
>NW_009744635.1:0-610 GCF_000703405.1 Apaloderma vittatum | reverse complement strand
TTTCCAATCTTAATGATTCTATGATTCTGTGGTTCTATAAACTAAGAAAGAGGTGCACTTGTAACAAGGAAGTTTGCCAGTGTCTCAAAACACAGTTTGCAGGTTCAGTCTTATAGGGGAAATTTTTCTCCCACCCCTACTTAGGGTGATACCCTCTGAGCAGGGACATACAGATGTGTCTCCAAGTGAAATTTTATTGCTTAAGCTCCTCTTCCAGTGACAACTACATGTCAGCAAGAGTGAGCTGTGATTGTGATATAAGCCTGGTTTATTACTCCCAGATTTTGCCAAAATGTTTTTGTAAGAATTCTCTTGAGATGTCAGATGTATTGAGAAAGACATGAGTTTTGTATCACAACAACAGCTGAGGAGAGTAAATTGTAACTGACACAGTAGCACAGCTTCCAGAGGTGACACATCCACTCCACCAGTAATTTTTAGACATTTTGAATTTTCTTTTCACATTAAGGCTAGGAGAAGAAAGTTCCTTTTATTTTGTTTCTGGCTCTAAATCTGCCTCTTTCCTTCTTCGCTGTGAGACAGTCACCGCTCCTTCCCCATATTGTGTTTACTTAGAGACTTGCGAGCTGTTCCTAGGAAAAGACATGCT
>NW_009744634.1:0-611 GCF_000703405.1 Apaloderma vittatum | reverse complement strand
GCTGATTTAAAATGTGAGGGAGCTTTCCCAGGAGTAGCTCGGTTGCTGGTTATTCCTTGCTTTGGAGCTAGTTATTGCTAGTACACTGTTTCATGTAACTTTGTAGCTGGACTGAGAAACGCTGCCTTGCTTTCTGCTGTACATAGCCTAAGAAAACCCCTCAGGACTTGATCTCCACTGCAGGGCAGTGGAAAGAGATCAGTGCAGCAAAGCTGTTCTTGTCGTGCATACTTTCCAAATGCTTTAAGACAAATAAAAAAATAAGTACAGTGTTATGGTTCAATGACTATTTGCATACATCCAGGCTATGTGTCATACTTTAAATAGGAAATACTGTTTTTTAAGACACGTAAAACCACAAATGAAGTAGAGGGGGAGGGTTAGCCAATTACCATCACAAAGCGAGTCAGCAATTTTTACCCTCCATTGTTAATAGGAAGGATTGGCAAAACCTTTTCCTATCTTACTTTGATATTTTCAGATCAGAACTCTACAGTGCAAACATTAGCTTGTTTGTAAAGGCACGAGTTCTGACATTAGTCTAGGGAAAACAACTTTCAGGCTGATTGATTTTGTGTTCCTCACCTTTCTGCCAACACAGAAGATACCAC
>NW_009744633.1:0-606 GCF_000703405.1 Apaloderma vittatum | reverse complement strand
CAAGTGCTTAGGAATTACTTGCCATGACTGTGATTTTTTCAATATTCAACGTAACTGCAGAGGTCTAAAATGGAATTGATATATTTTAACAATGCTGACTCCTTAAAAACAATCTGGTGCAGATGATTTGGCATGGTAAAAGGCAAGATGTATACATTATCCCATTGTATTCAGGTGCAGTCAGACTTAATTGCTATTATATTAGTAACCTGTCAACATAAAGGAAAGAGAATAAAAGAATTATAAGTAGTTCCATCTCTGTTTGCAAAAGATAAGAGGGGCAAGTTGAAATTCTGCTAAATATACATGGATATTTTTACTTGAGCATGTACTCAGTTGAAACAAAAACAAACCAAAAATGTGTAAAACTTGAAGATGAGATGCATGTTGCCAAAACAGGTGGATGAAACAACTACCCTCCATTTCAGGTTAATTGGTAGAAACAGCTCCAAACAAAACATAGATCATTGTCAATCGGTTTTTTTTACTATCCCTAGCTGTATCTTCTAGAAGCCCTCATCTTCTGCCCTGAGAGCTCTGGAATCAGCTGGCAGATGCCTTTGCATTTTCCCCAGGAAGGTGCATTAACAAACTTAAGAGCCAAGG
>NW_009744632.1:0-620 GCF_000703405.1 Apaloderma vittatum | reverse complement strand
AATGCCAGGTCCAGTTCCGGCCTTGCCGGCAGAGGACAGACTGGAGTGAGCCCACCCTTGGTGGTGTAGGGCCACCAGGCTGCTGTGGGGGCCAGAGCATGTGGCATACAAGGGGAGCCAGACCTGAGCTTCTTCAGCCTGGAGAAGAGAAGGCAAAGGGTGAGGTCTTATTGCTGTCTATAGCTACCTAGTGGAGAGCGTAGGTCCCAGACTCGTCTTGGAGGAGCAAAAGCTGTAGGACAAAAGGCTATGCACAAATCACAACAAGGGAAATCTGCTTAGATGTGAGGAGAAACTAGTTCACCATGGAGGTCTTGAGACACTGGGACAGGGGCCCAGAGAGGATGCGGGATCTCCATTCTTAGAGACATTCACAACTTGACAGGAACAAGACACTGAGCAACTTGACCTACCTGAACCTGCTCCAACTAGAAGCTGGGATGAGCTGACCTCCAGGCGTCCCTTCCAACCTATGTCTTGAACTGTGTTCTGAGTGGACCTGTGATTTGTGGCAGCCAAAACAAAAAGGAAAAGTTAAATATTTCAGTTTCCACAGAAAATGATGGTTTGTTTTATCTCAGGGAACTAGATTTCATTTCCCTTATGGTCAGTAAATCCTA
>NW_009744631.1:0-610 GCF_000703405.1 Apaloderma vittatum | reverse complement strand
AAATATTTTTTTGATAACCCTTAGCCTTGACACAGGCTTATCCATGTAAAAGAAATTCTGTTTAAGGTCTCAGTATCAAAAACCCATGTTGAAAAAAGGTTTACATAGCAAGCATCAGTTTCTTCATATTATTTCTTTACCCATATGTTAAGAGGGAGTGCGTAAACCACATTTTTCTGATTATTGAGGGCACAAAAGAGCCTATAAGCCACAGGATGAGAGGAAACCATTTTAACCTTGGAAACCAACAGGTCCAGTGACCTCCTTCCCTTTCATACCTTACGGGCTGGAGGATGTTCAGCAGCCACAGCACAGAAGCAGCTCTTCGTTGGTGTCGGTTCTAGCCCTCACCACCACAGAATGAGGTTTCAAACCTCCACTCACTCCAAATATCCCTTCATTTCAAATCAGTGGGTACTGAGCATTTAAATACAACTTCAAGAAATTTCCATCCTCGTGACTGAGGCCTGGCCAAAGGATGGCACTAAGACCTGGCCCACCAAAGGCTGTGGGACACTGAGGCACTGATGCACCTGGGAAGGCCAGACCTCATCTCCTATGATAAGGCTCCATTTTTCTTGGAATTCAGGTGCAACAGCTTTGCAAGTCA
>NW_009744630.1:0-621 GCF_000703405.1 Apaloderma vittatum | reverse complement strand
TTTTTTCCAACAATCTAATGGGGCATTAATTTTAGAAAAGTAGTCTTACACTGAAGGAAGAGTTCATAGTGATGTTTACTCCATGCAGATCATGTCATTAATCAACAATTCAACAACAGTGTTTAAGAAGATTGAGAAATATAATGGTGTTGAGAAACAGAGGAGAGAGACATGAAAATCAAAAATTGTGTTTCTCAGAGTACTTAAAGAAAAGCAATCACAGTGATTCACTAGGGTGTTGAAGGGAGAGGGGGGAGGAAGTTTTCTGAAAAGCTAAACCATTTGATGAAATGGTCAATATAACACACTGTTTTGGAGATGTTCCTAAACGTCCACTTCAACATAATACATTTTCAATAAGTTCCTTCAAAGGTAAATTGCCATGAAAATAAATTTTTGTACTATTGGTAGAAATTACAATAAGTAAGTGATATTACTACATTTCCCATCATGTTATGTGCTTTATAATGCACATTTTAGTCCTTAGCTAGTCCATCATTAATTATAAAACATTAATTTATGGTATAGAAACATTATGTTAAAAAGACCAAGAACTAGGAAATTGCTTGAAATAAAGTCTAATGAAGTATGTATTGTATTTAACAAAACCATAAAATTTTG
>NW_009744629.1:0-620 GCF_000703405.1 Apaloderma vittatum | reverse complement strand
CATGCTCACATCTGTGTGTAGGCAATTCCCAGGTGACTAACAGCACTCCCAGGGTTTTGCTGTGTGTCGAGTCGCACCTCGTTCTTGCTGCCTGCCTTGTTTTTCCCGGGCTGACGAGCTCCTGACTAATGGCAGTCACTGATGTTTAATCAGGAAGCAATTTAAGGATAACCTTTTCTAATTAACCAGCAGAGAGAAGAATGAATAAACTGTGAAACAACCAGCTGGCTTCAGTGGCTCCAATCAAAGAGTCTGACAGGTGGGAGAAAATGGTATCTGGAGACAAGGATGGTGGCTCCACACCTGCCACTGGGCAGGGTAGTGAAAGTCAGAGACGGAAAGGAGTTATGGCACTCCCCAGGTATCACTCTGGTCACACACATGGGGATCATGACTGTCCAGGAAGGGCAGCTTGATGTGTGTAATGAAGGCCCATGTATAATTAAAACCCTGGGAGACCCTTTTATTCACAACTTTGATGCAAATATGAGTAATTACCTCATTATGAAGGTGCTCACAGAATCATAGAAGAGCCCAGGTTGCAAGGGCCTTCAGAAGATCATCTGGTCCAACTTTTTGTGGGAAAGGAAGCCTAGATGAGATTATCTAGCACCCTGTCC
>NW_009744628.1:0-611 GCF_000703405.1 Apaloderma vittatum | reverse complement strand
CTGGACACAACATTCCAGATGTGGCCTCACATCTGCTGCACAGCAGAGCCCGGGCTCATTGCTGGGCTGTAGGTGCCTCCTTGGCCCATCCTGCCCTGCAGGGATGCTCGTCCCTGGCAGATGTTGACTCGCTGCTGCTCTTCCAGCCCACAAGTAGAAGGCAGCCCCCGCTGTGGCACGGCCACCCCCCAGACCCACGCAGTAGTGGGTCGCAGGTGATGATGATGCGGGTGCTGCGGTGGCACTGGGTGCTCCTCTGGGTCTCCAAACTTCTGAGCTGGCACTGGAGAGCCTCGACCCACTGGGCGTTGCAGCCTGCTGTGCCATGGGCTGGAAACCACTTAAAAATCTCCTTCTGGGGAGAAGCTGGGTGCTTTTGAGGGTGATAGAGAAGCAAGTGACGGCTGGGCTCCAAACTGATCTGGGGATGCAGTTGTGTCACCCAGGAGAGCTCTGGGTGCACCAACACCACCTGGCTGGGACATTCCTTCACTGGAGCAAGGACAGGTCTGGAAGCTCAGATTGGCTCAAGCTGTCATGATGCACCCAGATGTCCCCACACTCCAGAACGGGACAGGGTAGCAGGGCATCCAGATGTCCCCACACCCCAG
>NW_009744627.1:0-618 GCF_000703405.1 Apaloderma vittatum | reverse complement strand
CTTGACCTTCCTTGGTTGCTCGGCATCCTCCTTGAAGGGAGGGTCCGCACAGCTGAGTCCTCCCTCAGTCTGTGCAGAGTGGCCGTGCCAGCGGCCGGCAGAGCCAGGGACGCCGTCGCTTGCCTGCAGTGCTCTCTGCGGTTTGCTGCTCTGCAGCGAGACGTTGGCTCCCGTTTCAGCTGCTTCTGCCCCAGCCCCTGGGCCCCTTCCAGCAGGGCTG
The DNA here is from genome assembly GCF_000703405.1 of Apaloderma vittatum. NCBI lineage: Eukaryota > Metazoa > Chordata > Aves > Trogoniformes > Trogonidae > Apaloderma > Apaloderma vittatum. Next base: position 398 of record NW_009744627.1, on the reverse strand, counting down.
TTCCTGGGCCAGCTCTCCCCAGCCTGCGCTGATGCAGGGGGTTCTTCTGCCCTGGGTGCAGAGCTTTGCGCTTTTCCTTCCCAAACCCAGTGGGGTTTTTTTGGCCCCGTCCTCAGCTTTATGCTGGTCTGTCCTTGCTGGCAGAAGCGCTGCCATTCACTGTGCCAGCGCCCTCTTGTTCTCTGCCCCCCCCACTTTACTGTCACCTGCCAGCTTGCTGAGGGTGCAAGTTTGTGTCGTCTTCCCGGTTGCTGATGAATGTTTTTGGAGCCCTGTGTTGGCCTCTGGGATCCTCCCTTGCCAGCTTGCAGCGGGATGTTCCTGCCTTGGGTGCAGCCAGTGTTGGAGCTCAGCTTCTTTCTGTTCATTGGGCTTGGGCTTCCTCAGCTCCTGGGTGA
>NW_009744626.1:0-620 GCF_000703405.1 Apaloderma vittatum | reverse complement strand
ACAAAAAATGGATCAGTGCAGACATTATTCCTGACAAATTTAAGATTAGAGGCTACGTACCACAAAAATCCACTTCATATAAACCTGCGGTCCATGAGGCAGTCAAAGAACTTTTATCAGTCACATTTTCCCCACTTTTAGCTGAAGACTCCATTATTTGCCAGCTCCCTGAATCCTACATTGTGACCTGTGAGTTTGACGTGCTGAGGGATGATGGTCTGTTATACAAGAAGCGACTAGAGGACAATGGCGTTCAGGTAACCTGGTACCATTCTGAGAGTGGTTTCCACGGCATTTTAGCCTTTTTTGGCTACGGGATTTTCTCCTTCACATCTGGAAAAAAGATAATGGATAGTATCGTGAATTATATAAACAGTTTATAAAACGATTTTTCAGAACAAAGATGCAAGTCTTATGTTATCCTTGGCGAATTTGTAAACTTGGCAAAGAATGTAAACACACTGATTTATGCTTCGGATTTTTACTGCATTTTATATTTTCTAACTTCTTCTTCTGCAGTGACTCTCAAACAAACGCTAAGATTTGGAGTTGGACAAGGCTTTGAGCAACTTGGTCTAGTCTAAGATGCCCCTGCCCATGGCAGGGGAGTTGAAACTAGA
>NW_009744625.1:0-619 GCF_000703405.1 Apaloderma vittatum | reverse complement strand
TCCAGCACAATGGCTTGTTTTCATATACAATAACTTGCACAGAAGAAAACCTTCTATTGGAAAGGAAAAGTGCAGCCAACAATCTAGCCCAATTAGGCTTACGTGCATTGCCCCACAGCTATGTGAACTAAACTCAGACAGGGCAAGGAGGTAACAAGAAATAAAATACCCTGGTTCGTCAGCCTCCCACCTTCCCAGGGAGGGGGCAGAAATCTTTCTCTTAGGAAAACACCTCACTGCTTGCCAGCTTGCCCATTTACTTGAAATACAGACATTTTCAGTCCTCAAAATCAAAGTTGTACCACACACTGTGTTGTGCTGTATGGCCAAAATGAAGTGATGTTGCTCCAAAAGAGAGCATAAGCAGCACTTACAAACTGAAATAACATATATGTATAGTATCTGTGACTATTATGGACCTGCAGTGTTACACTGCCAAGAAAAAGGCATGTCAAGTGCGTTTCACCTGAGCAAAAAGAAGGGGACAGCAAGATTTCTCCTGCAGCAAGGCTAGCCCAGACCCTCCTGAGTCTGCCTGCCTTGGCCTTGGCCACAGAGATGTTCACGCCAAGTTGTCTTGGACAGACATGCTATACATATACATATACATATACATATA
>NW_009744624.1:0-619 GCF_000703405.1 Apaloderma vittatum | reverse complement strand
TCCTGGAGTCTCTTTATTTTAATAGCCTTTCCAGAAACCCAAAATGTTCTATATACCTCGCTCTGTGTTTTTCTTTGCTGGAAAGCTAGAGGAAATTTTTATTCTTAAATAGTAGTTCACAACTTGTCTCATTCCATGATCTTCTGTGCTTTGCAGTTCTATGTGGAGTGCAGATATCTATGTGTTACAGGAATTATTGCATTGAAGTATAACGAGAGCTTAGCCAGTAGCCTTCATTGCTTCAACAGTGTAGGTTTTATTCTGTTATGTTTTCAATGGCTTATCCATCTGGGACCAGACACATAGGGTCTGACATTTTCCATGCTGCTCAAGGAGACTGAAGCCATCTGAAGTACCTGTGTGTAGCTGAAGATGCTGTTTAGCGTAGATTTATAAGGTGTTTATGCAATGGACTGGAACTTATTAGTTCACAAGCCAATACCTAAGTAGTTGCAGTTGAATTTCTAGAGTGTGTTCTCTAAAACAGAGTGGCTACAAATGAGCTATGTGAAAGGTATGCAAGATACTTGTCTGAGTGGGGACCAGCTGGTTACAAAACAGTGTGTTATTGGAGATCATGAAGATTTACCCTACCAAGCTTATGTTTATGGGTTTTTTT
>NW_009744623.1:0-620 GCF_000703405.1 Apaloderma vittatum | reverse complement strand
GGGCTCTGAGCAGCCTGATTTGGTGGGAGATGTCCCTGCTCCCTGCAGGGAGTTGTACCAGGTGACCTTTAGAGGTCTCTTCCAACCCAAAACATTCTGGCTCTCTGATTCCTTCCCAAAAAGCCCGGGCAGCAAGAGGGCAGCCAGGGATGCCAAGGCAGCCACGACACGATGCTCTTCCAAAGCAAGGAGCAGGTTTGGTTGGGGTATAACCTGGTGGCAAGGCCGGCAATGTTTGCTTAACCACCTCTTGCAACCTTATCGGGAACGCTGTGACCTCCCCGCTCGAGATCATAAGCTGCGATGAGTGAAAAATTAAGTTTATTGCAGAGTCCCCAACTACCCGCAGAAATCTGAAGGTTTCACGTGCTCCAACCCACGGTTGCTGTTATTAAGATCTAAAACACAAACTTGCTCTCTCTGGGTTTTTCTCTGCTCTTTGGTCTCAAGGGGGCGTGGTTTTAAGCTTCTAGTATTTGCTTAAAAACTCGAAGTCACACATGGATTTCTTAACCTTCTCTTTGGGCTGCCTGATTTTATCTCTAGGCTCCATCGCATGCAGTGAAACTCAGCCCTCGCTAGCAGAAAGCCAATATTTGCAGGCCACTTTTTTTTTTTTT
>NW_009744622.1:0-618 GCF_000703405.1 Apaloderma vittatum | reverse complement strand
GGTAGCAGTGCTGTTGCCACAGTGACACAGAGCAATGGGGAATTGATGCAAAAACCTCCCACCATTGCAAGGGCCATTTAGGAGTCTCTGCTGTCCCTGTTAGGTGGGCGGGCATGTCCCTGCCATGGCCCTGTCCTTGCTGGCCTGTGCTGCGGGTGGCTGTGCCTGGTGTCCCAAGCTCTGCTGTCCCTCAGGGCCCCAGGCCTTTGCCTGTCCCCAGTCATTTGGGCACGGGACAACGCCCAGCAGCCCTGTCCCTGCCCTATGCAGCCTGGCCGAGGTCCCCTGTGCTCCCCAGCTCTCACCCAATACCCTGCTGGGTCCCTCCCTGCCCTCCTCACAGCCCAACTGTGCCAGGAGCTGCTGGGACATCACTCCAGGGGGATTCAGCCCTGCTGAAACTGGGGGCCCAGCACCAAGAGCTGGGACATGTCAGGGGCTGGGGAGCTTTGCCTTCAAGCCCTTGAATGGAAGGGAGGTTTTCTGTGGGTGCAGCGGCTCCAGGGCCATGTGCGAAGCTGCTGGGGCAGGGCAGGACTGGCAAGGGGCTGCTGTGCTGTGCTGGAAGGGGAGCCCATGGGCTATTCCAACACTGACTGAATCTGTGCAGTGCCAGGC
>NW_009744621.1:0-601 GCF_000703405.1 Apaloderma vittatum | reverse complement strand
AATTATTTTTAGCTTTGTCTCTACTAGACACAAGGGTTTTTTCCAAAAGAACCACTTTGAACTGCAAGTCTAGTGTAATTCACTCAATTTAACCTCATCAAGCTTTCTATTTTAAGCTTTCCTTAATAATAATTCTTCTGTGTCTGGTAAATATTATGCCAAAGAAAGTATCTGAAGTAATTTCATAATCTTCATTATTCCTCACGAGAATTACATATAACTGCAGAATTCTTCCCAGTTTTCCCTGCTCTTAAATTATTATCTTAAACTTTAAAAATGGGAAACTGGATGCGTGTGTGTTATTGTAACTGTTAAATGCATACAGCGGCCTGAGCACAAGCAATCTGTGGTGAAAAGCTCTTTATCGTGGCAGTTCTATAAACTAAGTGGCACGGATAATTTTAAATCCTATTTAAATACGTTGGTGTTAGATTCTGTTATTTCTGTTAATCCCCATCTACGCCAGTGTGGAGCGGTTTGCAGGAGAGGGGCCAGAGCTCCCTGAATGTTCATTATTTTGAAGCTTGCACCCTGATGGATTCTTAACCTAAACACACCAAAGATTTCTGTCAGCTGTTAAAGAGTGGCAGAGTTAATAGAG
>NW_009744620.1:0-616 GCF_000703405.1 Apaloderma vittatum | reverse complement strand
TTTTAATATTTAAGGACAACTGCATTGTTGTGGTACAAACCACTGCTGCGTTGCTGTCCACAAGGTGGCTGAAGTGTGTTGAGGAGAGGCAGCAGCCTTCTTTTTCTTCCCCCTCCCACTGTAATGGCTGTGAAACCATTTATTAAACAAGTCAGAAAATTACTCAAAAGCCAGGAGCTTTTCAGCCAGGGCTTCAGGGGTTCAGCCAGTCGGGTGTCTCTGCTGCTGAACTGCTGTCCTGGCTGTGGCAAGAATTTGTCTCTACTCCTGCCTGTGTCCCCCCACTTGCTTCTGGAAGACAGATCAGGGCGAGGAGATAGAGGGGTTTTCCAGCACAAAGCCAGCGAAGTGCCAGGTGGTTTATGCAGAAACAGGAGCAGGATCTGCCTCCCATGAGGAAACGTGCGTTTCTCTGGCTGCGTTGATTCCTTTCTTGCCTCTAGCCCAGGGATTTCCCCAAGCTGTTCAGAGGAGTAGAAAGCTTCAAACACCTCTCAAGTTGAGGACTCTCCCTTGTCTTGGCAGCCTCCGTGCTTTGCGTTGAAGCTCGAGATGTGCCAAAGCTGTTAGAGCTCCCTTAGCAGGAGGAGGAAGGACACAGAGATGTTGCTCATAA
>NW_009744619.1:0-617 GCF_000703405.1 Apaloderma vittatum | reverse complement strand
AATCGAACATATTTTTATGTATTTACACAGTGCACATATTTATCCATCTAAGTACACATATTCACAGAAGACATAAGAGCATCTTATTTTGCTACACTACCCCACCCCAAAAAAGCCAGACCAGAGCCTTAAGAGTCTGCTGAATTGACCAGAGCCATCTGCAAGGCACTTGGCACCTAGGCACGAGAAACTGTGTTTGGACGCTTTATCCCAGCATTCAGTAATTCACTAAACCAAGACAAACAGCTTTAAGCCAACCATTTTGAATGAACTTTATTGCCATTCAGACAGACGTCTTCCCTCTGCCAGACCACAGGTTTAATAAACATACTGGGCTTAAGCCTGAGCTCACCAAGGATAACCTGTAAGCACTGTGTGACAGATTTGCCACTTTTTTTTGAGACAGAACAGAAATACCAATTGCTGGAACTGATGTTAAGGCTTCTCTCCTTTAGGGTTTTATTTGTAACTTCTTGGCTCCTTGTCTTGGGAGTCAGGGACAAGGTAGAACAGAACAGGAAAGGATGGCTGAGAGGTGACTTTCCTAGGAATGTTGTTTTAATGATGCCCTGTTTGTGTGATGTGGTAATGTGAAACCTCAACATTTCTCCTTTTTT
>NW_009744618.1:0-617 GCF_000703405.1 Apaloderma vittatum | reverse complement strand
CTTGCACAAGTCAAGGAAAATGACATCCGTTACTTCATTATTGCAATCATTGTGTGGAAACAGAATAAAGTCTATATCTATGGTTTAGATGTAGAACTGAACACAGCTGGCATTTGGAAGTCTGTTACCTGGTGTTATGCTGAGATTCTTACCCCTCTCCCTGTCCATGAAAGATATACTGACCCATGAGTGAAGAAGAGCCAAAAGGAGAAAAGAAGTATGCACACAGGAAGTAGCAGTCATTAAATTTTGGGGAAAGAACTGAACAGTAAGAAATAATTCTAAGACTAATATCTGCTTTATGCCTCAAGGAGGTATACGCTTCAGTACTGGTAGACTCTAGGTTATGAATAATTTACACATTTCTTAATTTCCAGAGATTCTGCCTCTTAATATTTTTTTCCTTCTGGGTACATAAGGACAAACATGCTTTTAATAGGGCTTTTATTATGCACAGCTATTTTCATCTAAGACACCCAACATATTGATCTTTAATGTTAACTCAATACGTTCTCCCTTCAATAGAGACATGGATCCACAATTAGTCAAATTAAGGTAATTTACACCTACACAACCTACCAGTCGGTATATCCTTGCACCGCTATATGCTTTCCCAA
>NW_009744617.1:0-614 GCF_000703405.1 Apaloderma vittatum | reverse complement strand
TTTTTTTCTAATTTTGATTCACTTCTAGGTATTTTGTATAAATTAACTAATATTAATTTAGATTAATATGGAAATAAGTGGATTGGAGGAAGATAAGCCTTGGACAAAGGGCAATAAATAAAATTAATGTTATTTAATTAAAAGCAAAGTAATCTAGTTAGGTATATCAAATATGCATGAAGAACAAGAGATAATAAATTTTTCTGTCCTTGTTTTAGGTCTTGCACAATCTGGATCTTGGGGATGTTTTGATGAATTCAACCGTATTGATTTGCCTGTCTTGTCAGTAGCAGCACAACAAATCTCTATTATTTTAACAGCAAGAAAAGAGAGGAAAAAACAGTTCATTTTTTCTGATGGAGACTGTGTAGATTTAAATCCAGAGTTTGGAATTTTCCTAACAATGGTAAATATAGTAATCATTCCAGAGAACTGACAGATTTTAATTAAGTGATGTTGTTGCTATAGAATTAGACTGAACTACTGTAACACATGAATAATCAGATGATTTATGTGTGCATATTTATTGCATGCTTTCATTTTTACTTTGAGATTATTGAAAAGGTTCATAAATACGTTCCTTCATCACTGTATTGCAATTAATTACGTAGACT
>NW_009744616.1:0-617 GCF_000703405.1 Apaloderma vittatum | reverse complement strand
GTTCAGTCATCAAAAACTGTGTCATTTTAGCATTATGCTTTAAGATGATTTTGCCACAGATTTAAATCAAGTCGATGGTCAATCCCTGTAGAGAGGATACAGTAATGGATCTGATAAGCAACCATTAAAATTAGCTAAATCATCTATATTATTAAGAGTTATAAAGTCCAAATGAATCAAGACTTGAACCTTCAGGAGGGTGTCCCAGTAAAGGGGACGTATATTAAGTAGAAAATAAAGCCTTGCACTATACAACAATATTTGATGTTAAATTTCTAACCGTTCAGTAAAGAAACCCTTCCCCCTAAGGCACGCTGGTGTTGAGTGATTACAAGGAGGGAATTTATTTGATCATTTGCTGAATACATGAGATGTAAGAGTTAAGAATTTCACTGCAAATGTGTAGGAAAGGTAGAAGACTTTGGGATTTGGCAGAAGAGGTGTTTGTTTTTTAAAAACAGTGTTGCTCCACATAAATCCAGTTGGAAGATGGGACAAGGATACTGGAAGTTGAAACTACTGCAGACTCAGATTTAACCATTCCTCAGAGTAATCTGTGCATTCAGAGTTATATTCATGGGAAATAAACCTGTTTCAGAAATACTAGTTTCTGTCTT
>NW_009744615.1:0-616 GCF_000703405.1 Apaloderma vittatum | reverse complement strand
TAACTATACCATTACTCCCCCAGAACGTGCTCATAGCTGAACCACTGAGGAACAGGAAAATTGCTTTAAATTCTCTTGGCTGAGAGCTTATTGTTCACAAGGGACATGTTCTTTCTCTATGTTTCCAGCTGTTAAATTGTCTTCAGAGACATTTTTTCCACATAAGCATTTGCTGCAGTGATTTCTGAGGAGTTGAAGAAGTGATGTGGTGCGTGTTGCTGTAGCCCAAACTATATGAAATCTGGAAAAATTCCATTTTAAGAGCATTTTTGTAGCTGGAAAATCAGGAAGTAAAAGTATGTTCTTTACTTTTCAAAGTCTCCTTTGCTATCAGTCCTACTACCCAGGGCAGAAATCCACTCTGTCAAGCAAAAGATCATATTTTCACCAAAAAATAATTAGTTGATTGTGACATCTTTGAGAAACTGAAAGGGTTGTCCTGTCTCCCCACAACTTGTACATGCCAGGGGTAACATGCTAGTTGAATCTTGGGCATTCATTTACCATATAACAACACTACAATAATCCTGAGGCATCTCTCCCCAACCCCCCTCCCCCCACTGTCAACAAAATTCCTTTTTGAAATTTTTTGAGAAAAGTGAAATGGAGCCCAGAT
>NW_009744614.1:0-616 GCF_000703405.1 Apaloderma vittatum | reverse complement strand
CTGCATTGCTTACTCATTTGCTTTAATGTAAGCCAGGTCAGAAAAGGCAATTGTAACAACATTGTATTCTTGCCCGTGGCATGTGTGTTTACCTGAGAAGTGCTGGATGGAAACTGAACTTGCCAGAGCACAGGAAAAGCTATAATTTTGCATGGTTTTTCTGTACAATGACCCTATTTACCTCCTGAAAACCAAGTTATCTTCAAACTCTATCTTTATTTAAGGCCACTGAAGATGCACAAACATATAACTATTTTCCCATTGTTGCCTCTTTAGTTGATCTTGATAATATGTTTTCAGAATCGAAAATTGCAGCATTCCGTTTCAGATGTGGTGAAATGTTTTATTATGACACTGGTAAATAGCTCTTTGCAGTTTTTAAACAAGATGTGAATTGTGACATGTTTCTATGGCGCTTCTGTTTTGAGTAGTCAGAATTATCCAACGCGCACCAAATATTCTGCCAGAAAGTTTTGAGTTGCCCTGTTCTGCAGTACTTAAAGTATAATTCTTCATTCATCTGGCTCCTGCTGGCCCTGCAGCCTAATCCTTGGCTTTGTGCATCTCAGGCAAGGGTAGCTGACTTTGAAGTATTTTTATTTTCAGACAGGAGGTC
>NW_009744613.1:0-615 GCF_000703405.1 Apaloderma vittatum | reverse complement strand
TGTTCTGCAATAGCTGGTGATTTTCTGCTCTTCAGAGTTGGCTGTTCTTTTGCTTTGAGGCGGTTATCTTAGAAGAGCAGCTGGCTTTACTGGGTGCCTTTGCCTCCAGTGGGATCCTACCAGTCAGTCCTCCAAATAAGTTACAGGCTGCTCTTTTGAAGTCCAGGGATGTAATTCTGCACTTTATATTGATCATTTTTATTAGAGCCTTAAATTCCATTGTCTTGTGGTTGCTATAGCTGAGGGTTGTCATCAACCATCACGTCCCTGACCAGTTTCTTTCCTCATTTTTTTTTTCCCCTTTGAGTAGCTGATCCAGTAAAGCACCTTTCTGTAAATCACTTGCACCAGGAAAAGGTGTTCAGCACTTGCCAGCAATCTCTGGAACTGCTTGTGCCCCCCCAACTGGCCCTTTTGGCGGTTGCTGGGGTTGTTAAAGCCCCTTAAAAGAATGAGGGCATGGGATTATGAAGATATATCTGTTTCTTTTTTAATTTGACGATCTGTATCAGATGCTCACAACATCACCCTTGATCTCTTTTCGGTTCTCCACTGTCCCTTTGCCTGTTTCAGAGGAAACCTCATTGCATTCATGCTACCCTTTTGTGTGGAGAA
>NW_009744612.1:0-616 GCF_000703405.1 Apaloderma vittatum | reverse complement strand
CCGGAGCCCCTGTACCCCCTGTCACGCAGTGCTGTGCTTACTGAGATTGAACTTGCAGCCTGGCAAGGGCTGACACCAGCACTAGCAGTGTCGTCTGCCGCCGGCTTGCTTTTAAGTGCTTTTACCAAAAAAGCCCGTAGCTCTTGTTTAGGGCCACTGAAGTATAACCCTCTGCCTCAGTCTCTTACTACTTATTTTTTGACCCACTCTCTGTGGATCTGGTTTAATTTTGAACTTGCTGATGGCACCGTTTCCCAGCTGAATATGGAGAAGTACTTTCTTTGACGCCAAACTGAACTCTTTCTGGTTTCCACTTCTCTCCTTGTGAGATGTGTTCAGTGCCAGTTTCTACGTTCTGGTTTTCTGCACTTCTGTGATTCTATAAACCTTAACATGATTCCCCCCTTACCTGCCTTCTCTCCGGCCTAAGGGACTCCTGGCTTTTTTCTATATTTACTCGTACGACAGTTGTTCCTTTCCCTTTATAGTTTTCCTTACTCTTCCTTGGATTTTCTCTGGTCCTGCAGTGCGAGGATGTTGAGGAGTATCAGGGAGTCTAAGAGAGATGTGAATGCCAACAGATAAAAATATCTATCTATCCATCTATCCATCTATC
>NW_009744611.1:0-612 GCF_000703405.1 Apaloderma vittatum | reverse complement strand
GGAAGAGGGGGTTAGAGAGCGTCCAGCCCTAACTCATGACAAGCTGTTAACTACAATGCCTGGAGTTTATTCTACCCAGTGGCATTACGCGTGAAAGACCCTTTATCTGTAGGCTGGGCTTTATAGGATGTTGCTACTCACTACATCAGCTGAAAAAAAAAATATATAATTAAGCAAGCACCTCCTTTTAAGGCTTCCTGTCAGACTAACAAGGGGTCACAAAACTAAAATTCAATAGTAAAATACTTCTATAGCATAGCTGTAGTATGGTATTAAAAATTACTTTGATACTTTGTGAATTGCCATCATATAAAATATTTGTTTTTTAACAAAGCTATTTAAATTTTCAATTTTTGTACTTTTAAGAAAGAGCAGTAATATTAAAATGACCTTGTAGTTAATGTTACAGTATTCAATCTCATCCTAAGTGGGACTTTTTATAGCAGTTCTATAAAAGCCAGGAATGAAGAAAGAGACAGCTTTGCAAAAAAGCTGAATGTGACACCTGAGTAATGAAGAGCAGACCCTGTGACACATGGCTATTCAGAAATCTGCTAGAATAGGCATTTATTTTCTTCACTCCAGGGCCGGCCTCCCGGCCGTGCCGGGACC
>NW_009744610.1:0-610 GCF_000703405.1 Apaloderma vittatum | reverse complement strand
CGCGCTCAAACCACCGAGCTAACCGGCCCCTCTCACTGTGAGTTGTGTAATGCTGATTTCCCATAGACCTTCTGTGTCCTCACGTGCACAATTTCCCTCATTTCTTGACTCCTGTTTGTCTCATCTGCCCTTGCAAAGTCCTTCTAGAAGTGTTCAGTGCTCACTCTAGTGCCTTCATAGTCTTAATAATGATTATTAGAGAAATAGGTGTGTTCCACGAAGGGAATAAAAATTGCCAGTTTTGTGTTTTCATGGTGGCACATGAGGCTTCATGTGCCTCTGCTAAGGTCTGTGTATCGAATAGTGTAGTTCTAGTTTGGTGCAAATAATTGGATTTGCTGGTCAGGAAGACTTCAGAGGGAGCAGTATTTGTCCCCGTACAACAGTCAGGCAGATGGTTTAAAGTGCTGTATATTGTTTTTCCTGGCTGTAAGCATTCACCCAGTGTTTTCAGTAAGTGGGAATGGCCTGTTGCAGTAATTCAGATCTGGACTTGTGCTGCAGATACTTTATTTGCTCTTTTTACTTATTAAATAATTTGTTACTGCAGCACAAATGGCATTACTGAATATGTGCCTAAAATACAGCCTAAATTCCTCCCCCCCCCCCC
>NW_009744609.1:0-611 GCF_000703405.1 Apaloderma vittatum | reverse complement strand
ATTATCAGCTCCTTCTTAAGTTCACAAATGTTGACATCCTGTTACCAGGCTCTTCCTGAAGCAAATGCTGCGGGGACTTGCACAAAAGAGCTTTACCTGTGTTAGGAAGGTAAAAATAAATCAATCTGCTGGGAACAGTATCACAGGTATAGTTTCCCTTTTCACCTCATTGCTCTCTATCTCTACAGCTTACTCTCTTGTGGGATTTTTTTGGCCGCTCTTTTCAGTTTTAGAGTTACTGTTATGCAAATACCATTACAGTTAAAACATGTGAAGCCAGTGCTTTGAAACAGAATCTTCTGTTTGGGGGGAGGGAACATTTGGGTCCTCCTGACATGTAAGCAGCATTTCTGCTCTTGAGCAAGGACTTTCTCTGACTGGAAGCAATTTTTGCAAGGTCTTAAAAGGGTCTATGGACCTTACGACTGGGCACATTGATCCTCTGTGGTCCTCTTGACCCCTGGTCTCCAGTACTGCATCCAAGTAGTCTGCGAGTTCCTTTTAGTGGTGGCAGTGTTTAAGGGCACTTAACTGACTGCAGAAGAACTCGTTTTTCGAGGTAAAAAGCAGGTCACAAATGCTTTGATGATGATTTTTATATGACTTGATGC
>NW_009744608.1:0-610 GCF_000703405.1 Apaloderma vittatum | reverse complement strand
TACTTAACTGTTAGGAACATTGGTGTTGATTTGAAGCAGAAGGTAATTTTGTGTGAACAGTATTTTAAACCAATACTTTCAATTAAATGCTTGAAAAAGGGAGGGTGAGGGAAGGGATTTTTTTAAAATGTAGTTTGTACACTCATCTTTTGATAATTCTGTCTCAGTATTCTTCTGCAACTAAGTTGTGAGATTTTTCAGTGGCTTTGCCTGGTGGCCTAGGTGCACACTTCCCCATCTCTGTGTTTTCTCACAGCATTATGAAAAGCAGCAATGCCAAAGAGCATTTCTTTACTTCATTATTCAGAGTGGGCTGTAATTAAGAAAGCAGTCTTTTTTTGCTATGTGATATAGAGACTGTAACAGCATTACTTCAAACAGAGATATTATCAGGGTTGCAAGCACAAAATTTAAGTTTCATGAAGGACATCTCTAACTTCTAGAAGAGGTTTACATTTATACTTTAAAGAATCTGCACCTATCAGACTAGAGAAACAGAAGACAACTGCGTGGAAGAGATAGCTACCAAGAGTATAAAATAGTTTGTTCAGATTAGAACATGTAATTGAGAGCTAGGCTTTGAGAACCAGTAGGAATGGCAGAAAGATAT
>NW_009744607.1:0-615 GCF_000703405.1 Apaloderma vittatum | reverse complement strand
TTAGCTGGAGCTGGTTCTCTCTGGGGCTGAGGGTAAGGAATTAGTCCTCTGCTTTTACTACAGCGGGGCTGCGATCTCAGCCGGCAGTCACTGATGTGAAGGCACATCTGATACCGTGCTTTCTGGAGTAGAGTGGGCTCTTTCGATGTTATTAACAAATGGCTTCAGGAGGGGCAGCAGGGCTCTGTACCACTTAATTGTTTCAGGAAGGAATAGAAGTGAGTATCAGAGAGCTGGGTAACAACTGTAGTATTTTCTTTTTAGTTAGGATGCTTCTAGCAGCAGAGAGAGATATTTTCAGACAGTATTTTTGGAGTATACGGTACGTGTTAGACCACATAGATTAAAAGGAGCAATGCCATGAAATTAATGAAACAGGAAGAGAAAGAATATATTGATGAACTCCTACAGCAATTGTTCTCAAAAGTTAAAGAAGGCACAGAATGAATTTGTCAGTTGGCATATTAACAGATCAGAAGGTCCATTGTATTCATCTCATTCAAGATATTGACATTTCATTAAACACAAGCTAAAAGCCCCTACCTGTTGGGTTATGTGTTGAGATCAACTGTTCAACTTTATGACAAATACTTTCAAGGCTTTTCTGAAAAATAC
>NW_009744606.1:0-596 GCF_000703405.1 Apaloderma vittatum | reverse complement strand
AGTGTTTTGTACATTTCCTCATCATACAAGCACAACATAGGCAAGTTGTCAGGTAAGACCCGCTAGTGTCAGAGGTGGCTATAGAAGTACTTAATTTGTTGCAAGACAGAAGTCAAAGGGTGACCACAGTGCTGAGACCAGAGAAGACTCTTCTCATCTCCTGCCAGTTCTGCATCCAGCTAAAGGAGGCCCCTTTGCTAGGAATAGGGCTTCACTTGGATTCTCTGCCTCCAGCAGCCCCGCCATTAATTTGCTTGCTGGTAGAAGCTCAAGCTGCTCAGTGCCATATCCTGTCAGATAACGAACACAGCCACGGATGGAGGTTCCTCAACTTCTCCAGGCCCCCACTTCAGTATTCGATCATCTTCACAAGGAGATTTCCCTAACTGGAATTTTCCCTGCTGCAACTTGCACCCGTTGCTCCTTTAAGGGCCTGATGTCTGCAACAAGGAAAAACAAAACCACCAAAAAAATCCCAAAAGCTAATACCCAAGACAACCCTGCAGATTTAGACTGAGTTAGGAACTAAAATGATCATCTTAGGGCTGTTCTGTATAAGCCAGTAACGTCAAAAACTTTTAGCCACGGAAAAAAAA
>NW_009744605.1:0-615 GCF_000703405.1 Apaloderma vittatum | reverse complement strand
GGCCGCCTTTCCTGTTTTCTGCCTCCTCGGTTTTTATACATTCCTGCGACTGAGCAAGCTGAGCGAGCAAAACTTCCCTGCTGTTTGCAAGGTGTGGGCGTCCCCTCTGCAAAATCCACATCGAGGTCCTTCCAAACCGTTTCCGGAGGTTAGCCAATATTTACTCAGTGCTCGAGGGATGCTAGGAACCGCGCTCTGAACGGGGAAATATTTTCGGTTTGAGGCCGCTTCACCTTCCAGCTGACCTGGGAGGTAAAGCAGCTCGAGTTTGAGGTTACCAGTCTTTTTTTTTTTTTAGTTCCCCTTTCTTGCTGCCAGTGCTCCTCTTTGACTTTTTTTTTCCTTTGATCCAGTTTTAAAACACTTATGTTTTTAAGCTGGTGGTGACTGTGCTGGGGACTTCCTGCTCACAGTTGCCTGTGCTTCTCTTCTGTGTGGAGATACAGAGCATCCAGCCCATTTGAGGAGGAAATACTGTCTGCATGGAGAGATGTTTTTCATTTAGTGAGTCTGTGAACTCTAAGGCCAGAGGGGTATGTTAGGATCCTCTAAACCAGCAGTTTGCCTAATGTGAGCCACAACATCTTACCCAAGAGCTCCCACCACCAAGCCCCT
>NW_009744604.1:0-604 GCF_000703405.1 Apaloderma vittatum | reverse complement strand
TTTTGTCAACTCTGCCTAGCACTTACCATTGTGAATATATACTTCTGAAGACAAGAATCTATGAGTAGATTGTGTTTCAAGTCATATTCTGATCCTTGTAAGCCTCCCTTCTAGAACTAATTAAGGAAGAGCCGAGATTTAACAGAGAAGTAAACAAAGTCCTAAAGAGAGACATACTTTAGATTCAAAATTAGGCTTGTAGGAGGGCTAATTTATAGGAGGAAACTTGAAACTAACTGTGTTGGGGCAGCTTTAGTGAGTAGGAACAGCTCTTTCATTTCTCTCCGGTACTGAAGTTTTTCTCCATTTGGTATATCAGCATGTTCCTGTTATTTTAATCCTTTTTCTGGAAAAATTCCTTTGTAGGTATTTCTTTAGAGTTTGGGGAAAATGTTCAACAGCTTCGTGCTTTTTGCCATGTCTTATCACAGTCTGTTATAGGCAGCTAGCCACAGCTACTGTCTCTCTGAATTTCATCTTTGACACACAGACCAAATGTATTAGCATCCCATAAAATATAAAAATTTGCATTTAAATTTTCATTAAAATATCAAGACGTCTCAGAGTATGCAGAAGGCTAACTGCTAGAATCATAACCCTGAGA
>NW_009744603.1:0-615 GCF_000703405.1 Apaloderma vittatum | reverse complement strand
CTCCTGCTTTTCTCTTTCTCTTTTGTCACTAGATTCATGAACAAAGGCTAACACTGCCACACTAGAGCACAGTGAGGCAGTACCTCAAATAATACATATATAGTAATATTCTGATGGACACTGGAGACAGCAATAATGAAAGCAATTACAGAGATGCAGTCAGGTTTGTGAGTGACTTTAACTGCATCTTGAATCAAACATTTCATAGGAAGATAGAGGGAACAAAATCTATAGCAGTTGCTTGTAACAGTGACTATTTATTAAGGGAAGGAAATCTCATTGCTTTGAGGGGTAAAGATCCTAATGATGGAAACAAATGTTGCAAGTGACTCAAAAATGTGGCATCATCCAGAAGGTTATCCTTTCTTTCAGTTCTTCTTAGTGTAAATTGTCTACGGTTCCTTCTATACTTTTTACTGGGTTTTCACATACCAATAGAGGTACAGTTCTTGTCAAAATGATTTAAAATCCTTATAAATATATATGCATTTTACTATTTTATCAGAATTTACAGTGAGGGAACCTATTCACTTAGGGTTGAGACTAGAATTCATCATCATCGTGGTTAGGCTTTGCGAACAAAAATATGGGAAGGGCTCTACTCACACTTGCTAC
>NW_009744602.1:0-592 GCF_000703405.1 Apaloderma vittatum | reverse complement strand
CCAAAGCTGCTGAAACTGCTACGAATACTACCGATTTCCATCTTGCCTTCCTATTACTACCTTTTTAGAACCCCCAACCTAGATGGTAGTATCTCTGTTAGTTGTTAATGCTAAGGAAGCTGAAGATCTGATAGTCTGGGTGCGCTGCTGCTAGTGCTGCGCTGGAAGGGTCACCCCCCTGCTTGTGGGCTTTATTTTTCAGTGGCCCCACAGATACCCTTGTGCAGGCTGGGAATGAAAGCGTGGGCTGGCATGGCATGACCCCACTGGGGAGCAGCCACAGGGCTGTGGCAGCAGGCAGTGGCCAAGGGACCACTGTTGTGTGCTGCAGGGCATTGCAGAACCACATAGCTGGGCAGTGGGAGAGGAGAAGCTCCTGGCACCTCAGCATTCCTTCAGCTGGCTCACATCACCCTGTCTAGGAGAGGAGAGAACAAAGAATGCCCATCCCTTTCGCTTGTCTGGAGGGACCCTCAGGAGAAAGGTGTGTGCAGAGTTCCTCCTCTGCTAGCTGGGGTGAGCTGTAGATGATGGCTCATGCTTGCAGAGCAGGAAAAGAAACTGAGAGGGAAGGGAGATACTTATTATGAAC
>NW_009744601.1:0-596 GCF_000703405.1 Apaloderma vittatum | reverse complement strand
GCACGCAGCACTGGAGCCACGTCACTTGGGGGGCAGGGTCATCATCACCAAGAGCTTTGCCAGGATCCATGGTGAGTCACCCTTCCCCTCTGACACATGTGAACAGGAGATACTTTGTTTGTATGGGGTGTTTACCTTGCCCCAGGGCTCAACCCCTACAGGTGCAAACCCTAAGGTGCCTCTTGTAAGTAACCCTGTTACATATCTAGTTAGATACACCACAAACACTGAATACGCTGATTGTGCTGCAAAGGTAGTAATTGTTGCTGGAATCTTACTTTGAGAAGCAGCGGGCAGCCAGCAGGTAATCCTGCTCCCCTGCAGTGTGTTGTTACAAGAGCACTTGGTGGTTTGTTCTCTGCAGAAACCAATCTGAAGAAGCAAGGCCTACTGCCTCTCACTTTTGCTGATCCAGCAGACTACAACAAGATTCACCCCGTGGACAAGCTGAGCATCGTGGGGCTGGCAGACTTTGCGCCTGGAAAGGTAACCAACTGCCCGGGTGTCCTGTCATTGCATTCGGGAGGCAGGGATGTGCCACTGACAGGGAGCGGTGTTCAGCTTCGTGCCTGGGGCCTGAAGCAGCGCAGGCACCC
>NW_009744600.1:0-614 GCF_000703405.1 Apaloderma vittatum | reverse complement strand
AGAAAACTAATGCCTTCCAGTGGTAAGAAATGTTTAATACCCTTTCCCTCCTCTGACCCTCCACCCCCAGTTTAATCTTGGGTACAGGGATATTTTTAAGGAGAACTATTAAATCCTTTATGTTTTCGTCCATAGTGACTAATGAAGACATGAGCTATGGGATGGGAACTGCAGCCTGTAGCTATTTTTTGTCATCCGATAAAACACAAAGACAATGGGGAGAGAGATCATTTCCCTCCCTCCTGCTGCCTCAGTATAGTACTCCCTCACAAACAAGACCTTCCAAAAGAAGGCACAGAGTACTGCTTGTCCTCTTTTGGGCAACTTTGTTAAGGGAAACTTGGCTCTGTATGATGCAGAGTAGTGGACAGCAACACTGCACACAAGTGACCTGCATTGCCAGTGCTGGAACTCCAATACTTTTAGCAGGATTGCCTGTAGAAAATCGGTCAGTGGCCCTCCTGAAAAGTTCTATAAGGGATACTATCAAAATTCTGTGAATCTGGGTCACTATTGATTGACAGGATGGAGAAGAAAATTAAATTAAATACTAGACTACATGAATCTATACAGCATTCTGCAGCATCCATAAACTAATTACCTCCTCATTAACA
>NW_009744599.1:0-612 GCF_000703405.1 Apaloderma vittatum | reverse complement strand
ACAAATTTAAGGCAATCCAGCTGTTGCCTGCTGCCAAAAGGGCTGCTCCCATCCTTTCTCCGACTTGCTCTTTCCTGCCTTGGGTTATCAGTAAGATGCTGACCAGGCTGAATTTCCTGTTGTATCTCTGGTTTTGCTGTATTTTTACTGAGCTGGTGCAGCAAGGCTTTGCTCTGAGACTTCATGTTCATTAGTGCCAACACAAGAAAGATGCCGGGGAAGCACAATCAACGGGACGGGCAGGGCTGTCACTTGGGTCACAACGTAGTCCTAGAAGAGAGTTATCCAACCATTAAACACATCTTTTGCCTATAGTTACATTACAGAGTGATAAGAAGTATCTGTTCTAAATATTTATTTATAGAGGCGGGAAAGTAAGAATTTTATTTGTAAGATCTTTGGACAAAACTAGGTTTTTGCCAGCAAAAAGCACAATCTTGACGCTTTGTAAATGACAAAATAGGCAGATCATGTAGACTTAGAAAGAATCTGTCTGATAAGTGCTTGGCAAAAAAACTGCCTACGCCTGACAAAAAAAAAATAGGACTGTTGCTTTTGTGCTCTGATGCACAAAGCATCTCTTACAGGTTTTTGGATTCATGGAAAGAGGGG
>NW_009744598.1:0-610 GCF_000703405.1 Apaloderma vittatum | reverse complement strand
TTGCTTCTCCACTTTCAAGGTGGTTTCACCCTGTTAAGGGAAAGGATATCCTACACTCCTTTCACTTTTCAAAATGAAAGCCATCAAATTTGCTCTAGTCCAGCCAAATAAGCCTGAAGGAAGGGAAAAAGAAAGATATCTCACTAGATGAAGAGGAAGAAGAAGCCAGCAACTTGTTCTGGTTGTTGAAGTGACTGGTCGGGTCTATTTTAAGAGAGACACCACACAGAGTTCAGACTGGCTCACCCAGCCTTCCTGACTCTGTCATTTTGAAGAGTTCGGCAGTAACTTCTCATCAGCCAGCACTGACACCATTCACCCAGCACCCCCATCAGTCTCACTGCTAAGGAGGCTCAGTAGAAAAGATAAACTTAACCCCTCATTAAAAACTTGTCCTAATTATCTGGGCACCAACCAGGGACCTGAAGCTTCAGTCCCGGTCTGCTCCTGACTCGCCAAATCTATCATTTTTGGCCCTGTGTTTCAGAGCAACACGCCACCAACATCAGCAACAACATGAATTAACTATTACTCCGTACAGTAATAGGGGTAGGGAAGCACTTCACATTGATGTTACTAAAAGCAGCTTTCCAAATTTTACTGACAGGAA
>NW_009744597.1:0-608 GCF_000703405.1 Apaloderma vittatum | reverse complement strand
GCCCTTTCCAGCCGCTGCTCCCCCAGCCTGTAACGTTGACAAACTTACACGTATTTGTGAAATGCTTCAAAGAAAAGTAGATGTTTCATTGAAACACCAGCCCATTTGCAATAGCCAGAGGAAACGAGTTCATCTGCCATGAGATGAAAACACGTGCTGAGAAAACACGAACCTCTCCATACTCATTCTACATAAAGAGGGAGGTGGTTTGGTTTTTTTAGCAGCTACAGAAAACAAAACCTGTAGCATAATAAAGACAACTGAGGTCCAACACAGCAGCAAACCCCAACTTCTTCCAAGACCTCCAAAAGAAGAAAATACATCAAGTGCTGGTAAAACGTCCACTCCCTAAGCGGATACTCAATCTTTAGACGAGGAGCGTACACACTTGCCTTCACCGCAAGCCAAACACTTTAATTTTCAGATTAATACATGAATGTGAGTGAAAAAAGCCCCAAACAACTACCCATCTTATACGTGGGAGATGCAGCTAGTGCAACGCACTGTGATGATAGTTCCAGCCTGGGTTTTCATCAGCCAAGACAAGCAGATCAACGAGCCACACGTGGATGAAACCATAGGTTGGTTGTCCACACACTGGCCCAGCC
>NW_009744596.1:0-597 GCF_000703405.1 Apaloderma vittatum | reverse complement strand
ATTGCGTTTGGTTTTTCATCGCTGGGATTTGAGTTTCTGAGCCTTTTAGTTTTGAGAGAAGGGTTTAAACATGGGCCATTTCTTTCCCCCACCGGAAACAGATTTCTCTTAGTGCCTCCTGCTTTTTTGCCTCAGCAAGGGAGGTCTCACGAGGTTACTGCCTTCTGAGTTTTCCCCTTCCCCTTTTTGTGGAGCTCCTCTGCAGCTGGGCGTTGAATAGTATCTCTTTAGCAGCTCAGCAAATGAGAGTTCTTAGGATTTCTTGATTGGAAAGGCAGTAGTAGGAATGTTTGGGCTGTTTTTCTGGCAACTAAACCAACGATGAGGAGAGCATCACGTGACTAACCAAATCTTTGTGGTTGACAAAAACCCGATCCTTGTACATGCTTTTAGAAACCCTACTGCCCTGAGGAATCAATTTAATACCAGGAGTTGCCTTATGCTGAAGGAGCTGATCCCGGGAGCCCATCGTGCAGCCCTCACGCCCTCGGAGAACTCTGTAACAGCGACAAAGGCTGCTCGTGTTAAGATGTTACGTGCTTAATCATAGAACAACTGAACAACTGAGGTTGGAAAAGACCCGTGGGATCATCAAGT
>NW_009744595.1:0-607 GCF_000703405.1 Apaloderma vittatum | reverse complement strand
GGTGAGCTCCAGAGGTCCCTTCCAACCCCAAAACGTTCTGTGTAGTCAGGAGAACTTGGAGCCCACGCAAGCATCATTTACACCAGACACAGAGAAGATAAATGGCAAAAACAAAAGTGCCTTACCCCCAGGTGAGACTTTTGGTCTTCAGGTCTGCACGCAGCTGGCTAACCCTGCCAGATACCCCTTCCACCTCCACCTGCAGTGGTTTCACAGAGAGAGGTCCAAATCCCATATTCCTGCATCCCCAGGACATCACTTCTATTACTGGGCAACACTCCCAATGTCTTCCTGTGGTCCTACCAGCATACTCAATGCCAGAAGGCTCAGGCATCACCCCATCAAGCTGCTACAACAGCCAAGGGACCAAGGCAGGGCTGTAGGGCACCCACTTATGAGGGGCAGGGCTGTGCTGGTACCCGGTTGCTGTTGTTATCCAAATCATGAGTGGGGGAAGAAGAGAAGACACCATGGTGGGTGCTAATGCCCAGACAGCTGTGCTCCCTGCTCATACACCAGAAACAAAGCGTCTTTTCTATTCCTCCCCACCTTCACCAGTCTTACGTCTGCCAAATACATGAAAATTGCAACACGTGTCTCGAAAAAC
>NW_009744594.1:0-607 GCF_000703405.1 Apaloderma vittatum | reverse complement strand
TTGTAGACACCTGACTTGTTCTCTATCTCAAGAAACATTCAAATGCAAAATTTTCAAAGTTGAGGCATCCCTTGAGAATCACAGTTGTACCTGAAGCTGTGAAAAACAGAAACAATCCTACTATAATAGTGAAAATGTGGATATTAGTGAGAATATATGCAAATAAATAAAAAAATAGGGCTGTAAATAACTGTAGCCCTTTATTAAATAAGCATACTAAGAACTGCAGTGGTTAAGCACACACAAGTATCTTGGCAGAACTGAGGCCTTATACAGCCGCCTCAGGAACTTTACATCTCACCTGTGTTCCACTCGTAATGAACAATGAGCATTTGCCCTGTAACTGCTCTGTCTAGTGGAGGCTTCTTATACAAAGGCTCAGGGCACTATTTTGAGTAGACTAATGTGCAGAGATTCAATTGCATAAAACAATGTTCACAATAAACTCTTCTGTTTCCCACTCATACCCCAATCTTAAAAGGAAATCTCATATAAAGTCTGTCAGCAATTGGGGATACACTTAAAAGGAAAATGTGAGTTGTGATTGAAGGGATGTCCAAACTGAGGAGAGCAACGGAGCAGCCTGCCCTTTCTAAAAACGGCACTC
>NW_009744593.1:0-610 GCF_000703405.1 Apaloderma vittatum | reverse complement strand
TATGCAGCTCAAACCTACTTATAGGTAGCACGCAGGTTTATTAGGCATCAGTTCATTGTTGGTTCTGTAACAGAAACTAAAAGCAGTTGGAAAAAGGGTCAGGAATACTCATGGATGAGGAATGTGCTTCGCTGTTGGGTTAGGCTGCTTTGGGGCACGGCCCAACTTCCTTTTTTAACACCGTAAAAGCCCCCGCTGTCCTCTCTCTCTTGGGGTTTTTCCATTTCAGGTGTTTTGTACAGGGTGCTGCATTTCTGTGATTCTCCGAAGAAGTGGGACGGTAAAATGAATTACAGAAGTGAAAGCTAATAAAGAAATGAGACAGAGGACTGATTACAAAGAGAAAAAAAGTGTGGGAGAAGAGATAAATAGGAGTTAAAACAAGAATGGAGAAATAGTGTTTAGTAAGATACGTGGAATAAATTGGTCTTTTTGTAGTCCTTATTAAACGACTGTTCTACAGGGTTGGTGTGAGAGTGGAGGAGCCTGTCGTAAAGAAAAGGGCAAGAGATAGGTAGGGGGGCACAGAAAGAGGGGAGATAAA
Organism: Apaloderma vittatum; assembly: GCF_000703405.1. Classification (NCBI taxonomy): domain Eukaryota; kingdom Metazoa; phylum Chordata; class Aves; order Trogoniformes; family Trogonidae; genus Apaloderma; species Apaloderma vittatum. Next base: position 66 of record NW_009744593.1, on the reverse strand, counting down.
AGATACAAGATGAAAGGAAGTGGGATCCATAAAAAGCATTGAGGTTTGAGGTAGAGGAAAGTCTTA
>NW_009744592.1:0-605 GCF_000703405.1 Apaloderma vittatum | reverse complement strand
TCCCAAACGTGTCTCCTCTTAGTGACAGCTCTGCAGATGTTCTGAGACATCTGGGAAGCCCTGACCCAAGTTGGGTGTCTGGGAGGTCCTCCCTGCCCTCCTACGTCTTTCTCGTGCCCTGAACCTTCTCCCTCCCATCGTCCGTCTGAGTTTGTGCGGGGTTTTGTAGCTGGAAAATGATGGGGCTCCATGGTCTTAAGGTTATTTTCCATCCTAAATGATTCTGTGAAAAACCTTGTCCAACTCGTCCCCAAAGGAGCAGAAGGAGCTTGGACACAGGTTGCCCTCAGTCTCCTTGCCTGCCCCTCTGCTTCTGGCTTTTTTTCTGACCTTCCTTACTCTGGGGAGAAAAAGTAAAGAAAAGGTTTGAGTTTGAGGCAGGGAGAAAAATATCCTGAACAGGCAAATAATGCCATTCCCTGTCTTCCAGCCAGCCCTGGCTGATGCTGCAGAGCCCCGAGTTGAGGCAGAGGGAGATACCAGACACTGATATGGACGAGTCACCCTCTTTTCTGTAGGTGCTCACCCCCATCTTGAAGAAAGCCCTGTCTGGATGCTTAGGTATCGCCTAGGATCTATTTTTTTCCTTATCTTCCTTCTTGTAT
>NW_009744591.1:0-598 GCF_000703405.1 Apaloderma vittatum | reverse complement strand
CTAACATGCCTAAACTTCCAGTTATTCTCTCTGCATGAGGAATTTCTTGCTACAAATCCGCTCTACACTCACCCCTTCCTTTACAAATAAGATCGCAACTTCACTGCACATCATTCCACTCCTACTTTACATGAAAGAACTGAGCAAAAAGAGGGAGCATATGCCTGCTAAAAAAGCAGGAGAAACAAAACACGTGACAACTTCCATCTTATGCACAAGGTTCTGCCAATCTACAAATAAGTAAGACAGAGCTGTGTGGGGAGTAGAAAACAAGAGGAGCCCTTCTCCTGGTTGGATCTCTCCTGTTTGTAGCTACTCTCTGCAGTGAAATGTCTGTATTTCACTGTGAAATAAAGCACCAAAAGCAACTACCCTCCAACCCTTCCCAGCAAATAGCCTTTCCAAACCTTGTCTGCCTGTTTTTGTTACAACTTCCACCACTTCCAGCAGCTTGGAAAGCTATCACCAGTGGCACAGAAACTTTAATCAACCCTCAGCTTTCAGCAGCACGTGCAAATCACGTTTTGTTTAGATGAGACGCCCTTTCAAGCCTACTCACACAGCCCCACTGAAGAACTGGTGAGTGCCTCAAAACACT
>NW_009744590.1:0-610 GCF_000703405.1 Apaloderma vittatum | reverse complement strand
CAAAGAGCAAGCAAAACGACACAGAAACACGCACAAGGATACTCAAGTTATTTGAGGAACAGCAGCAGTGAGCCTCCTGCTGGGAAGTACTTTTCAGTCATTCCTTGCTCAGAGATCGAAATCCACATGACGTGAAAAGTGTTTTCTTTGAGGTCTCTTCCACAGGCAGATGCCTCACATTAGGTTCTTGCCAACTGCGGGCTCCAAGCTGCGTCGTCAGTGCCACAGCAGTGGCTTGCTCAGCTGCAAGGCGCAGCTCTGACTACAAGCCTCCCCTTCGCAGGGAGGCTGCTGTAGCTCCCTTTTGGAGATGAAAACAATTTCCCAGATAGCTGTCTCATGAAGTAGTGTATCAGCATGAATGTCAGCATCTCTAAGTAACTAACTAGTTTTTGGGGCATCTCGTGTTGGGGGGGTTTTGTGGTTGTGAGGCAAAGAACAACTCAAGCCAGGTTCTGCTGACATAGGTCAGTATCTCCTGCTGTATCTAGTTAAAGGTTTCACCCACTCCCAGTCCCCAACACATTGCAGGGAGACTCTCCAAATTCCACCCAAACTCAATGAGACTTCGGAATGTGTAAATGTTGGAACAATAATGCCAAAAAAAAAA
>NW_009744589.1:0-602 GCF_000703405.1 Apaloderma vittatum | reverse complement strand
GAAAGGTGATAGTTCATGTAAGAAATCATCAGACGATGAATCCTTATGTGATAATTTGGAAACTTTGTTTGCTTGAATTGTTGCTATTTATTCAAGTCTGAGGTTTCCTTAAGCTTTTTGTCAGAACCCTTTTTTATGAAATACTAGTTGCTTCAGTGTTCCAAATGTTTTTATGCATTCAGTTATTTTAGAATGGCTGGGTTCTGTTATTTTCTGTCTCTCTTTAGGTTTGATTGTTGAAACAGATGCATTCATACTAAAGAACTGCACTATAGAATTTGTCATGTTACTAACTGAATCTGGAAACTATTTCGGGTGTTGAATACACCTTAGTTCTGACTTACTACCTTGAGCAGTTGAACGTTGCTTGAAGAAGCAATGTAAAATAGTCGTTACAAAGACACACTGACTTGCTCACTCCTATGGAGAGTTTCTTGAGTGTATGTTTTGCTTTTACATTATACAGGTTCACAGAATAAGTCCAGCATATGCCCAAGCTTTTCAGAATCGTTTCTTCCTGGAGTTTGCAAAGAATCTCTAAGCTCGGCTTTAGAGTTACTGGAACAGAATCATGAAGGAGGAAGGAGCATGGCAGATAGTCT
>NW_009744588.1:0-609 GCF_000703405.1 Apaloderma vittatum | reverse complement strand
CCTTCTGTCCTCTAGTTTTTTAGAGAGTAAGAAAAGAAAAAAAGTATTGGAACAGCACAGATGTCCTTCCTTAGTAAAGGTTAGACATGCTGTTAACTCCCTCATGTCCTCAAAAATAAGTACATGTTTTTGACAACCACTATTTTTCTCCATAAAAGAAACATTTGTGTTTTTATTTTTGGAATTCACACTTTGACTTATTCAATAAAATATAAATAGGCACAAGTGTAGCACATATTCACAGCAAGAACAAAACATTGTCACAAAAGTGATCTACCACACAGGAGCCTGCTGTTGCCATTTCTCTACTCTGCAGGCTCAATCTGCTGAAAAAAACGTGAGTCAAGCCTTTGCAATCAGAAAATAAAATGTTTGAATTATTTAACATGCAAGAGGCTAAAGTGATACGAATGCAAAAAGCCAGCAGGTGAGATCAGTTACAGTGTAGAGCATTGTCAAGAGTTTCTAGTCTCCAGAGACATTTTTAAATCCTGTGTCCAAGAATGTTTATTTGTTTATCTAGGTCACGCTGCCAAATAAAATATATATTTATGTATTTTCCATTCCAGGCTAAGATTGATGATGTGATAGAGAGCAGCCCTGTGGAAA
>NW_009744587.1:0-601 GCF_000703405.1 Apaloderma vittatum | reverse complement strand
TAGCCTATGCTTTCTGATATTAAACTAAAGAAAAAAAAACCCAAACCAAAAATCTAAAAATATCGCAGCTCTGTGTGAAAATGTCACTATTCGTACTTGAATAGAATTGTGCAGCAGTTAAAATTAATAAAAAGAAAAATGTGAGAAAATTTCTCTCTCATTTACCAGGTATAACCACAGAAGTCTCAAGATTTTAGGGAGTATGATTGATTATGGATCAGGCCCAATTTATAACTAAATTTGCATAGTAAATCAATACTGCTAGCTAATGGCATCGATAATTTACTATTTCGATTTTAATACTAAAATTCGCATTGTTAAAACATGATGCAAAAATTAAGGTACATACCGCACCACAAAATAATTCAAGCATACAGTTATTGTTGTACAAGAGACAACAGCCATTAACATTTGATGGCCAAGACAGGGTATTACAATAATAATTTTTAAAAAGATGACCTACTACTGTTCTCTTGTTATTTAACCCATCATATAATGCGTGTAGTACAGTAAAACTGGGCTTGCATTTAATGTGGGACTAAAATTAAACATTGCTGAAATCAAGTCTTGAGGTTTTGTTTATCAGTATTCACTGAAAACA
>NW_009744586.1:0-609 GCF_000703405.1 Apaloderma vittatum | reverse complement strand
GAAGACTTCATGGATATTTGCATTGAAGCAGATACTGTCAGCAAAGGACAGTTTGTAAATAGAGGGTGAGTAGTACGGGAGGGCTGTGAAAGGATCGCTGTATACAGAGTTGGAACACTGCTGTATTTCTCTGATCTCGTGCTGCAAAATTCAGAAGTAAAGGACTGCAGAGGATAACAGGCAGTGATGTTTCATGGGGGTTACTGATTTTGTTCTTTAAAATTCTTACTAATTTTGTCTTTCTAGAAACAATGCAAAGCAATCTACCTGGAATTCTTCCCAGCTTCTGAGCTTGCTATTCTTTTCATCTTTTTCCCCATTGTTGTTGATTGGTGCTGTTTGGATAATACTGTCACAAATGATTTTTATAGACAGCCGGACAGACTGACCCTCAGGAACTTTTAGCCCTCACTGCTCAGTGGATTGAGAGATGAGTCACAGAGCTGATTCGTTTGTATGATAGTGGTGCCTGGAATTTTTGAACTCTGATTAAACAGGCCCCGCTTCTAAGTGAAGAGCTCCTTTGGCTCCTTAACTCTTGTAAGAAATTAGGTCTGAGCTGGAAGAACTTTTGGAAGATGTGCATTTAAACAGGAAATTTAGGCAAAT
>NW_009744585.1:0-609 GCF_000703405.1 Apaloderma vittatum | reverse complement strand
TCTCTGCTTAAAACATGCAAATCAAATGTCTCATGCTAATTTATAATTAATATACACTCTAGGATTTCAGTAACATTTGTACACAAGTAACATTTTTTGGAATAACTTCAATTTCTCTGCTGTCTTTTTTACAATGTTGAAATCTCTTGTAATTTTACCAAAAAAAGATCTCCTATACCATCAAACTTATTCTAAGAAGATGTGAGGGGAAGAGTTATCTCCTGAGGTAATATTTTACTTTCACAGTGAATAACTGACCAGAGAGGGAAAGGACACTTGACCCTATAGGTTAGTCCCCTGTATTTTAGTCTGCTCCACACCTTTATGCAACCATGCATTCTCTCTTTCTTCCCTATAGGCTGTGACTATATCTTTTGCAGTAATTTATACCATTATTTTCTGTCTTAGTCTGGTTTGACCTAACAATTTCATGTGTTATGTCCTTGAACAGAAACCTCATACCACAACACCTAGAAACTAGGCAGTCACCTCGCAGAGTCAAATCTACTACACATCCATCAAGCGATGACTGTGAAACACTTCTACATGTAAAGGGTCTTTAAACAAAAAACTTGCAATGCTAAGGCCTGAGGGATAAATAATGAGCCT
>NW_009744584.1:0-600 GCF_000703405.1 Apaloderma vittatum | reverse complement strand
AAAAAAAAATGCCTCTGGCTTGTTATTGTGGCCTGAGTGTTAGTAAAAGCTGTATGATAAAGGCTGAGTGAAAGATATCACAAACCAGTTAAGTGAATGGCAAATAAAATTACGTAAATCCCGGTCTACTACCGGTAAATTGTGGCAGAATAATTCGATGTAGTTCTGTGATAAGAAAACTGCTTCCTTAGGTGAAGGAATTAAGGATGTCTCCCCAGAGATATTACTGGGAGTAGAAGCGAACTGTCTTCTGCAGCAGCAAGATGTGCCACATACACTTTCCCAATTCAAAGCACAGAACTTCTTTCACATGTTCGCGGCTCCAAATAAAGGCAGACTGAGGCCCCGTTTGGAGCTTTGTCGATTAACACCTTCAGGTTTGGAGGAGTCACATTGGTTCATCGCCTTCATCACAGCAAGAACATTCGTTTGGCACTCCCAGGAAAATAAGCAAATAATTAAACTGGCTCCTTCTATTCAGATAATTGCTTGATACACAAAAGGCTCTTGACTTCCTAAATCGTGCAAATCCTTACCAGCATTGGGTATCTCCCTTCAGGCTCTGCTGTGATGTTGAGAACATTTGCCAAGAACCGAGTG
>NW_009744583.1:0-608 GCF_000703405.1 Apaloderma vittatum | reverse complement strand
TAAGTATTATCATCCATTGAGAGGGATTTCTTATTAGTGGCCCTGAAAAAGCCCTGGTAAGGCTTTATCTAGTATACTGTCCTGTCTCTGCATCACCATGGAAGAGAAATTACAGAGGTCTACAAGGAAGATCAGAGGGAAAAGGTCTCCCTGTTAAGAGAGGACTAGAGGATCTTTGTTTAGTCAGTGTAATAAAACAAACTATGAAAAGAGAAGGATGACAATCGATTGGGGCAAAAAAATAAACCTGGGGAATGAGAACTAAAGGCCCAAATAGTTTTAATGTCAGCTATGAAAAGTGTAAGACTCAGAGACACAGAGAGCTGTGACCTGTTGCTTTAGGCAATGATTCATTGTGATCATGTGGAACGTTACAGATTAGGCTGCATTCCTTTAGGGCTGTCAGAAGCCACTACTTGGCCACATATTTTACAGAGTTACAGTGTCATAGATTACATGTGGTCTGCGTATGTCAAAGCCAACCTCTGCAGAAAGTTGACAAGGTCATACACATATTGGTTGTTACTTCTGATAGCTTAGAGGTCAATATTGATGGCATATATTGCATGTCGTATCGTCTGATGTAATCCTTATAGCCTTACTTAGAG
>NW_009744582.1:0-608 GCF_000703405.1 Apaloderma vittatum | reverse complement strand
AACCCTGACAAGTCTATAGTTCTATGATTCTCTCTCATTACCTGTCTGAAAGAGGTGATGGTGCAGAATAAACTACAGTGTCCTTCATCGCTGTACCTGGAGGAGACAGCTGTGACAATGTGTCCCCCGCTATTACAGTTTCAGGGGCTTGTGGGGGTGGCATCTCCCGGCACCACTTTTCCTTTGCTGACGATGCAGGTTTTATGCTGATTTTTTTGGCTCCCTTAGCAAGGAGGTCCAGGACAGAGGGCTAGAAAGTGATGAGGGGAATCATGGTGACTTTCTGTGAGAAATATGCAACTGGACAACAGGTCAGAGGGGTGCCCAACATGCCATCAGGTACTGCAAGGTACTGGAACTGTTCATTGTGGTGTTCGCCTCCCGGAGGGCAGCAGGTAGTGCTTGCTGGGGCAAGAGTGAAATCCTTCAGTAAAAGTGAGATGGTGTTTCGTAGGGGACTTTGCCTCAGTCTCACTGAAAATCAAAGGGCCCTGAGGTCATGTTCCACCGAGAATGGGTTATAGGCTTGCCAGGTGTTTCAGTACTTTGAATGGCTGCTGTTGTAGCCAGAATATCTCTTTCCTGAATACAGGATTACTTTCAAGTCC
>NW_009744581.1:0-608 GCF_000703405.1 Apaloderma vittatum | reverse complement strand
AAATTATAACAACAAAGCTGTGAACTGTTGAGCCATTTTACATATGTTGTGAAATTTCAGCTTCAATTACAGCAACGTAGTATTAGACACAATTTTTTTTAGGTCTACATCAACCTTTTTTTATATGCTGTCATTAATGCAAATAAAGACCTAAAGTTGTCTTTCCCTGTCTCAGTATTCAGGTTGGAGGTGATGCCTTCCTCAACTTTTACCACTTCCCTCTTCAGTGTGGGAAGAAAACTGTCCCTCTGGTATGAGAACTCCCAAATTAAAAATATACAGCCAATGTCTTCATTTTATGTCAGTAGAAAATATCGTGAAAGGAAATGGAATCTGGACCCAAAGTCAACCTCACTACAGGAAGTATCTTTACCTTTACTTCTTCCTCTAAATGTCTCTTTAGTTCCTCGATCTGTTGAGTAAATGCCTGTTTACCTCTGGATAGCTGAGATATCAAAGCATCTTTTTCTTCCACGTGGCGTGAATGTTCACCTGACAAATTTTACAGAGAGACTGAAATTTAACAAACAGTAGAGCAATGTATCTTGAAAGCACTGCATACCCGCTTACATAGTATAGACTAATTCAGATAAAATATCACTTTTTTT
>NW_009744580.1:0-606 GCF_000703405.1 Apaloderma vittatum | reverse complement strand
TTTTGTGGCAGGGAAATAATTTTCATGAATTCAAAATGTGTCATTTCTTTGTCTGAAATAATCGATGCTCTCCTTGTGGTCTGTGTTTCAAGTGACCAAAATGGCAGATCAAACCAAATAGAAATTTTTTTTTCCCCCTCGTCTGCCTTTATGTTCCATTCCTATCTTTTAGAGGGTTCATCAGTCCGAATGAGGGGCTACAGGTAACTCATGTGATTTCCTCCCAGCTCGGTGACAAGTGTTCCTGTGTGAAGTGTTTGTCCTAGAACTGCAAGCAAAGCCGGGGCCATCTCACTTTTAATTCAGTAAAACATTTTCCATCCTAATGTTACCCTTAGAGGTGTAATTACAAGTTCTGCAGGATCCTAGATTTACTTTAAAGTCTGCTAGAGACCTTTATAATGGGAGTAGTTTCTACCCACATGGTTGCAGGAGGAAGTAAAATCATTCTTTTTACCAGCCCTACAGCCTACACACAACGAGAGCATCTGCAAGCCTGCGAGAAGTCCTGGTCCCCCTTTCAAGTCCTAGCAGATTAGCCTGTCCTGAAAGTGGGGAAAAAAAAAAAAAAGAGAGGGAAAAAAAAGAAAGAAAAAAGAAAAAAAA
>NW_009744579.1:0-608 GCF_000703405.1 Apaloderma vittatum | reverse complement strand
AAAAAAAAAACACAACCAGAATCACATTCTGTAGGAACAGACTTACTTCAACATTTCTAAGCCCAAGAGCTTGCTGTGAGCTCACACCTGCTACACTGAAAGCTTAACCTGTCGCAATCAAAAAGAGAACAGACCTTTCGGAAAGAAGTTACGAGTCGTAAAACATCCACAACAAGACCACATCTTAAGACATTAAAAAACACTTCACCAAGTTTTACCCATTTTTGCTGCAGGTAATCCAAAGCTTTAACAGAAAAGCGAAAGAACCAGAATAAAGCTATCCAAACCAAACGTTTCTCTCATTAATACATTACCTTTCTTTGACTGCAGATATCTCACAGCCCTTATCAAAGTAGGCCAGATCCGTTTCATTTCCCTAAGGTTAAGCTGGGGAACAGTATACGGAGTATTCATCGACTAAGGAACGGCCACCATTCAACGACAAATATAGCACAAGCTATTGCTCATCTGGCCTAATTTCTTTTTTTTTTAGAGACTGGAGATGTAGCTTTTTCTAGAAAACACCGGAACTGGCGGCCTCGAAGATGCTGGTGCCTTTTGTCCTCTTATGCAACTCCTGGTGTCCCCCTTCTCCCCCCTGACAGGAA
>NW_009744578.1:0-607 GCF_000703405.1 Apaloderma vittatum | reverse complement strand
CCCTGCAGCCCAGGGCAGGAGCCGCTTACTCTGGGGCAGATCTTCAGCTTTGAAGATTTTCAGGCAGAAATGAGCCGCTCTCAGGGCGACCCCGGTGGGGCGCAGGAGGTTGCCCTCGATGTCTTCTTTGTCTTCAGAGACCTCCTTCTTCTCCAGCTGTGGGACAACAGGACAAGAGGAAAACACGAGCAAGCTGCCCAAAAGTCCTGCAGTGAGAGGCAAAAACAACCCCAAATCCAGCCCCTCGCCCCCAAAAGGGAGGATGATCAAGCTGCAGCTTCCCTGGGTTTGATGTCCCGAGGCTGGAAGGTGACCCCCTCCGTACTCACGGGAGCTTCGTCTCCAGGCCCCAGCACGAAGAGGCTGACTTTCAGGTAACCCTTGGCCCCCGCCGAGAAGTCCTCCGGGTCGGAGAGCAGGAGCCACTTCCTGAGGAAAGCGTGTTCTAGGGGAGAAAAGAGATGGAGACCTGGTCCTCAGGCGTGTGGGAGATGGCCGCCAGGATAGTATTGGGCATCTTTTAAATAATACTGTCTTCTTTTTAGATGGGATAGGAATGGGAATGCAGATAGAAATAACGGAAAAAATGGAAAAAATGGAAAAAATG
>NW_009744577.1:0-607 GCF_000703405.1 Apaloderma vittatum | reverse complement strand
CAGACCAGTATAGACCAGTACAGACCAGTATGGACCAACATAGAGGGGTGTAGGGTGCAGTGCTGGAGGGAGCGCGGTGATATTGGGGCCCCTGTCGCCCCCATCTCCCTCTCACTTCGCCTCTGGCTCCACGAGATCCCTCCCCGGCAGATCCCAGGGTGGATCCTTCACCGGATCCCGGGGATCTTGGGGTCTGGGGAGGTCTAGGAGTGCCCCAGTCTCCACCTTGCCTCAGTGGCTGATCTATAAGATCCGTTTCAGCAGATCCCAGGGGGGATCCCCCACCGGATCCCGGGGATCTTGGGGTCTGGGAGCACCCCCATCGCCCCCATCTCCCTCTCACCTCACCCTGGCCTCTGGGAGATCCCTTTCAGCAGATCCCGGGGTGGATCCCCCACCAGATCCCTGGGATCTAAGGGGCAAGAAGGTCTGAGAGTGCCCCAACCTGCACCTTCCCTCACTGCCTGATCCACGAGATCCCTTTCAGCAGATCCCAGGGTGGATCCCCCACCAGATCCCCGGGATCTTGGGGCCCAGGAAGGTCTAGGAGTGCCCCAACCTGCCCCTTACCTCGCTACCTGATCAACGAGATCCGTTTCAGCACATC
>NW_009744576.1:0-607 GCF_000703405.1 Apaloderma vittatum | reverse complement strand
CTCTGGGCAACCTGTGCCAGCACCTCACCACTCTCACAGTAAGGAATTTCTTTGTAATATTTAATCTAAGTTTACCGTCTTTCAGTTTAAATCTGCAACAAATTCAAAGCTTGGGTCTGTGATTGCACAGCACGTTTCATGGGAAAACATTTCTAAGTATTTTTGTTTCCCTTTAAAAATATTCCTTAGCTACTGCTTATTTTAGTAGGGGAGTGGTGTTACATGGTGCATGGCCAAGGCAATTTGAGTTTTTTGAACAGTCCATGTTTCATTTTCCAAATGGTCGTACTGAGTGACAGAAAAGCAGTAAAAGCAGTTTTTCAGGAAATGCTGATACGTTAATTTGTTTGCAAAAATAACTCCGTGCAGTCACTGCTTTTTTTTAATGTTCATTTTTTAAAAAAATAAATAATCAAACGTATAATTTTCGAGCAGCTCTAAGCAAAGGAGAATCATCTCCAGGTGTAGGCTAGAGATCGCCAACCTCCTGAGTACATCAGGGCTCCTGCATGGCTTTATCTCTGTAATTATGCATGCTTTTGATATGGAAGGTGGAACTGAGCAGTTTGACTGAGTTCAGCTTAGAGATTTGGGATTTGTTTGAACC
>NW_009744575.1:0-606 GCF_000703405.1 Apaloderma vittatum | reverse complement strand
TGGCCATCCTGCTGCCCACCAGCACTCCCAGATCCGTTTCCCTGCCCTGCTCTCCAGCCTTGCTTCCCTGGTGCTGTTCTCCAGAATTTTGTTTTGGAGCAAATTTTGTTCAGAGTGGACCGTGATGATGATAAAAATACAAGGAGCAGGGGGGGAAAAACTATCCAAAGCGTCTGCCGGGGCTTTGTACAGCAATCGATTTGCTGAGCTGGATCACTCGAGGAGCTGCCCGGGAAGAAGTCAACCTATTAAATCAGCAACAGGATTTCTTCTTTCTCCCTCACCCTCCTTTGAGATGTCCCTCCCCGCCCAGCGCTGCGCCCGGGGATAAGTGGCATGGCCAGAAATTGCTTTTTTTTTTTTTCTTCCCCCAGGAAAACAACTAAGGAGACAAAGTTTAACACGTGTTGTAATTCCCGGCAGGCTGGAACCTGCCGTGACGGCAGCCAGGGATGCTCCACGTTGGTGTGAGGGACACGGCCACCCTGTCTTCTGTACTGGGACCAGTACTGTTTAAGGTCTTCACTGGTGACATAGTGGGGTCGAGAGCTCCCTCAGCAAGTTTGCTGATGACTCCGAGCTGTGTGGTGCTGGAGGGAAGCGATG
>NW_009744574.1:0-606 GCF_000703405.1 Apaloderma vittatum | reverse complement strand
CTGCTGTTCTACATTGAGTTTGATTAATTCAGACACTGGAGAACCTTTGACTTCTTAAGATTTGGGGTTTTTTAGATTTCTGTTTGGTCTTGAGGTGGGGTGATTTTGCTGGCACCAGGACCATCTGAACCATTATGATGAGAAATTTTCCAGCTTCTAGTTTTAGTTTATTCATAAACAACCTAAGCTGCTGGGGCTTTGTCAACATTGTCCTTGAACAAATTGTCAGTTAGTAAATTCTCATACACGTAGCACTTTAAACAATGGCATGGTCAAATTATTTTTGCATATCTTAAAGACACATGAAAATGCTTTAAGTAACAAGTATTTACTTTTTGGTTTAACAGTTGGAAGCTTTTGATTCTTTTTTTGCCAAGGGAGGAAGCAAAGCATTGAAAATTTTCTATCAAGAAGGAGAACCACCAGGAATAGGTAAATTTTTAACAATATTAATACAGGAAGATGTAACAGTGCCTCCTATTGATAATCTTGTTTAATGGTTCCCAGCGTAAAATCTGGTTCTACTTGTTTATAATTTTTCAGCCCTTCGCTATAAGGACTGAATATTCGTATTTTAATGCTTGCTTCAAGTCATAGAATTATAGA
>NW_009744573.1:0-606 GCF_000703405.1 Apaloderma vittatum | reverse complement strand
GGCTTTTAAGAGGCTACTGTAAAAGGATTTTCCAGTTTTAGTGAGAATTATGACATTACTCATCATTCTAACATCACGTGAAGCATGAAGGAAAGCTCTCCTACAGTCTCAATAGCATTTTCCACAATAGCCCCTTCTAACTGAATGCAGGTGCATGTTTTCAGCCACTCTCCACAGTTCCTTAACAATCGTTACAAATCCCACTTATCTAAACTAGTGATTAAAAACCTTTAAGGGGAAGCTGTTTAATTAAAAGTAAAGGGGACATTTATTGTGTGTTCAGTATGCCAATTTTGCTATGACCTAAGAACCAGCCCCTAATTAAACTTGCGATTCTTTCACATACCACAACTACAATATGATGCTGCAGAAGAAACACAGCAGCTAATTCAAAACTCATATGTGCATTTCTAAAGTATTATCTAGGCTAAGTTTTAAAATCCAAGGCTGGATTTTTATTCTTCCTCCTCCCCATCCAAGTCTGTAGGAATAAATTTATGCTTTTCCCCATCAACTTGGACAAAGCCAGAATGACACCTGTGGAATCCATGGTCATCATTCATTTACGTGTGTTGATCTCAATCTGTCACAATTTCTTGGTTTCAG
>NW_009744572.1:0-597 GCF_000703405.1 Apaloderma vittatum | reverse complement strand
TGGCCTAAGCTGGAAGGGACCTTAGAGATCTAAACATCCCCTGCGCAATTTTTAAAATAGAAGTGCCTGGGTGCTCGTCTGCCGCACGACAAATCCCGAAGCACGTGTGCGCAGAATGAGCTGATCCGTGGATTCCTACAAGCGCTTCTTTAAAGGTAGTTTAATGATTCAAAAAAATGATCAGGAGACCACTGCCAACGTAGCCCTAAACTTCTGTAAGTTTATGTGGGATGCGCTCCACCAGCTTCATCGCCTATGTGTCTCACGTAAAGATATGCGTTTGCTTTCTTCCAATGCGGAGGCCAGTTGTAATACTGGGAGAATAAGCGGTTTCATTTAGAGCAGAAAAAAGAAATTCCATTATTTGGGTGTTTGCCAGGAGCATTTTAATGTATGAATACACACGGTGATAACAGTTTGGAAAGAGAGTGAAGTAAGAAAATAATCTTTATGCTTCCCTTTTTATACAGAAAGCATTGAATTCTTTTTGTTGAATACCTTAGGAGAAGATTGATACAATTTACATTGTTGTCGTAGGACCAAGAATTGTTCTTAAAACATGAAATTCACCTTATTCGCCTTCAGTGGAAGTACTAC
>NW_009744571.1:0-602 GCF_000703405.1 Apaloderma vittatum | reverse complement strand
GAGGATTGGTGACCGATGAACAGAAACTCGAAAACCAAGAAACACAGAGCGGTAAGGGTTTTGGAGCATTTCAAATGCTTCTTGCCTGAGAGTTTTGCTTATAAAAGCAGTAGTTTTTTTTCTATTTTCTTTGCACAAGTTTACGTAACATTTTCACCTTCTGATTTGATTTTCTCATGGCCAAAATGGTATTAGATTTTCTTCTTTGATGAGAAGTAAGAACAAGGAGGTGTTTGACCAGTGTAGTAGAGATCATGAGGAGCCTGAACTGACTGACCAGAGCTTTTGTCAAGACAGGGATGTGTTTATGTATTACTGCAGCAGTGTGATACCTTCGTAGGCAGTATTTTTTGTAACATGTAATAGCTTCTTGAAACATGTATTTTCTTTCTCAGCTGCAGTCATGATAACTGCAAATAATGTTATGCACTTGTATTACTATAACCAGTTAAAGGCCTATCTACTCTTTAATCCATTGAGTTTTTATGAAGACTTTCATTTTAAAAGTGGGTTTTTATGTTTGTGGACATTGGCACTACCAGCAACTGCGATTGCTTCTAGTGTTAGTTGTCAGCAAAATGTTCTCATTTTAGAGTTGGAAT
>NW_009744570.1:0-585 GCF_000703405.1 Apaloderma vittatum | reverse complement strand
GTAAGTGAAAAAACAAACAATTTCACTTAAGTTGAAAAAATGGGGGTAAAAAAACACAAAAAGATAAAGAATGCATCTCAAACAAAGAGAGAAGAGAAAAATCAATAGTCAAGTGGTAAGATCTGTGAAAGCAGATGGGGCTAAGTATCAACATCATACAAAGAATAAGAACTCACTAACGATACAGATCAAAGGAGAACAGGGACATAAATAAGAGGGATTGAAGATGCTCTCAATGAGAAGTACAATATCAATATATAAAGTACATATAATTGGAAAACATCAAAGTACCACTCCAAATTCACAAGTCTCAAACTTAGACTTGAGATTTATGAACTATCACAAGCAGCAGACTTCAGACTGAATACTGAGGGGAAAAAGGTAAAAACCAGAGAAGCTGTTAGAGAAGCATTTGTCAAGACCTAGAATTGCCAGCATTTTACTTTAGTGAAAGAGCACTTCATTAGGGGGTCAGGGATCAGAGAAGGTCATAAAGCATAGGTTGTTTCCTAATCAGTTTGTTAAAGAAGCTTCTCAATTCTCTACCCAGACTCCACGTCAGCTTACAGAAGGAAACAGCCCCAA
>NW_009744569.1:0-605 GCF_000703405.1 Apaloderma vittatum | reverse complement strand
TGTTTTCCAGTGTAGCCCACGTACATGTTTTCTACAGTACAAAATATGTTGCACTCAGATGTACTTGCCAGCGTTACTGTTTCTTCCTGCATCTAGCATTTCATCAAAACTAAGTCAAATATGGTGACTGGCTATAAGCTAAATCAAACACCACCAAAATTTTGGGCTGTACTCTCTTTTGCTTGGTATGTGTAGATTTAACATGGTACTTAGTTTAAAGAGACCACACAGAAGCAGTTAACTACTTCGAAGCAGTTACAATTGAGAATGTGATAGCAGCTTAAACGGAGAAAGTGAATGTACAGAGGTTATCCTGAAGAACCCTTGCTACTTAAAAGTAACCTTGATTTCTTTCACTGTCCTCCATCTGTTCCCAAACTTAGAGGTTTGGCAGGCAGCATTCAGGTCCAGATGGCAGACAAGTAAACCTACTTGAGCAGATTGTATTACAATGTTTTACACTAAACAGTTATTGGATTAAACGTATAAATAGCTGTGGGAACCCGGGACTTCCCTCTTTCGAATGATCATCATTCAGCTAGAAAATTATCTTCCCTCTTGTCGCTCCTCTGTGGCATGGGGAATCATGAAACCTTCTCTGAAGC
>NW_009744568.1:0-605 GCF_000703405.1 Apaloderma vittatum | reverse complement strand
GCTGCATTGTATCTTGATGTCTCCTTGTTTTCCTTCCCTCCTGGGATGCCCAGCCAAGCTGTACCAGGGAAATGGGATGCCATGCAGGGTAAAGGTGTCTGAAGGGATGTTGTGGACCAATATCTTTCTTGGATGATTAGTAGAGGTGGAGTTACACTAAAACGATCACCTGGATGGCACTGACCCTTACATGTGACAAAGCTTTCCCAAAGTTACCCATCTGTTTATACTGAACACCAGACATCTTTGGTTTCTCTGTACCGCCCTGTGATGCCTTTACTGGCTCCAAATCACGTGTCATGTGTGACAGAGGCCCTAGATGTTGTATCCGTTCTCTTACCAGGCCCATTTCTAAAATACTGAGCTGTGTTGGTGTAGCACCACAGTCACTGTCTGGGAGCTTCTATAACATCTGGTGCATGATGCTGAAATGGGGGCATTCAGCAAATCCCTCCATGCGTGGGATTGGCGTGTTCTTGGTCTGGTGAATTCCAACAGGATGCAGGGATTGCTCCTGCCACAGGGCATCTAGGAGAGATGCCTATTCCTTCCTCCCATGTGCTCTAGTCCTCCGCAGGTGACATTTTGCCCCGTGTCCCACCTTC
>NW_009744567.1:0-604 GCF_000703405.1 Apaloderma vittatum | reverse complement strand
AGTCTAGACAGACCTGTGCCAAAGCTTTGGCCAACTCTGAGTCCTACCAAATGTATACCATGATATTTTGGACATATATATATTTGTGTATGTGTTTAGTAGCAGTGGGAGAATGCTTTTATGTTACTTTTCTTCCATGTAGAAGATCAAGCTCCAAACTTGGCTCTTCTATTGCAAATCAAGACCAATTCTGTTGCATGTGCTTTAGCTCAGTATAGAGTTAGAGGTTAGCTGAGGTTAGCTGAGACACGAGCTGGGCCCAAACTGTTGTTTATTCCAGAGATGCTGGTTGATACGCACTGGTGTGTGGAGGACTGTGAATGAAATGTATTCATCTTTTTCTTATTTAGAAGAAGTTTTCTGTTTCATCTGTTGTATCTGCAACAGCTGAATCTCCAGAAAGAAGCCCGACGACGACTGCAGTCACAAAAGCTGCTGAGAAGATTTGTCCTTTCGGAAGCGGGTATATATATTTGCTTTAAGGCTAACTTTCTTTTCTGAAAAGATATTTTTCATTGTACCACCAGTTGTAGCGCAGTTCCACTATGCCTGATAATCTTTAGATACCTGAGACATCGTGCACGTAGCAGCAAAGCTGGGAGAA
>NW_009744566.1:0-604 GCF_000703405.1 Apaloderma vittatum | reverse complement strand
GAAAATTTAAGGCAGAATTAAGGATCAAACAAACAAAGCATAGTTGTGTTAACATCGTGCTGTGAATCCACCTTCTGGAGAGCCAAAGTCAGCTTATCAAGAGTTAGAAGCAACTATGCTCGAGCTCAAGGACAAGGCTACTAGAAGTTGAGAGATAGGATAGACTTTAAGTTCTTAGTTTACACTACATTATATTTAAAATAAATCATATAAAGTCCTCAAGCACCTAATGAAGAGCAACACTGTCACAAAAGGATGATGTGAATATTTTTATTGAAAGAATCCACATTAGACACCAGTAACTCAGGCCAGACATACATGCTGCTTCCACTCTTGACTCATCCTGATAAGGACACACCACCACTGAAATAAATGGTGGTACTAGCTTCAGGACTTCTGGATTTTGTATTCCTCTAAATACAGTCTGCTGTGTAGCACAGGAACTCTCACAGAAACCACAGTGATGCCACTTACTCGCTGATGCTACTAACTAATGCTAACCAGAAATTGTGGTTATCTATTAAAAAAAAAAAACCACCTCAAGTACTAGGGAAAGGTAGACTTAATTTTCCTTCTCAGAGTCTTAAAATCCAAAACCATAAGA
>NW_009744565.1:0-602 GCF_000703405.1 Apaloderma vittatum | reverse complement strand
TTCTTCAGCAGCTCCCTGAGCTGCTCGATCTGGGCAGTCACGCTGCTCTTGGCAGTACCGCCCAGGGCCGTGTACTGCTCCACGCTGTTGACAACGTTGAAGACCTGGGAGACGTCGCTGCCAATCAGGGGGCTGGGGGGGCAAAGAGAAGGAGCGTCAGGGGTGCTGCTGGCTGGCTTTGCATGCACACTGCCTGCAGAGGTGGGGAGGGACTGGAGACAGAGCCTTCTTCCTAGGGGAAGGACTCCTGCAGCCCTGCTTCTGCACTTGTAGTGCCTGACAGCAGCTGCTTGTAGCAGAGCAAGAGTCAGCTGCAGGGGAACACTGAGGAAGTTTGGAGGGAGCCAGAGTCCTCAGAGGGCTGGTGCCTCTGGGTCAGGGCAGGAGCTTCTCCAGTCCCTCCCAAGAGCTGCTGCCCATGTCCTGCTGGAGCTGAACGGTTGTGATCTTGCGCCCTTCAGTGGCATCAGGCCCAGCAGTGGCAGCGTTGATGCTCAGGCCAGGAGGATTTTGGGGTGCGGTCTGGCCCAGGTGTTCTGGGGAAAGGCACCATAAGGAGGCCCATACGAAGGGAGGCTGATACCTGCCTCATGGCCAAGGAA
>NW_009744564.1:0-603 GCF_000703405.1 Apaloderma vittatum | reverse complement strand
ACACACACACATATGAGTGTGGCTGCAAGCTCTCTGTAATGATCAAATGTCAGATATTCTGTGGGATGGTACATGTCTTCCCCCAGAAATGTCTGAGAAAATGATAATTACGTTTACCATCTCCCTTTCCTACAGTATCGAAGTGGTTCTAAGCAAGTCATTGCTCACTGCAGTTGATAGTCAAACTATTTCATACTTGAAGTCTTTTTAAAACTTAAATCTATGTAGTAGTGGTCTGCTCCTCGTAAGACAAAGGATTTTCATATGAAAACCTGTTGGAAATCTGAACTGCAAAAAATGCATTTTTTTTCCTACTATGGACTTGACTTCTTGAACATGCCTTTTAAAGTTTGATTATCAGTTGGCCCTTTGGATTTTGAGAGGCATCCTGTTCCTCATTTTCAGAGAAGGACTTACGTATTTTTATGTGTTTGTAAAGTAATTGCTCAGACTCTCTTTAGACCACCTTTTTTAGTGTTCTTGCATACAATCTGTTTGAGTTTATACAGCACTGTGACACTTTTTGCTGCCTATATAATGATTTCTTGGAATGTGCCAGTATTTGTGAATGGAGAAGAACAAATGTTTCTATCATCGTTCCCC
>NW_009744563.1:0-605 GCF_000703405.1 Apaloderma vittatum | reverse complement strand
ATGCCGGCGGGAGGAACCCGGGTTGTCCGGGCACAGCGGTGCTGTAGGGGGAGCGGTCCTTTACCTGCGCCCTCCCCTCCCGGCTCTCGGGGTTTGCTGCCCTGAAGTTCTCCCGCTAAAGAGAGAACGAGTAATTGTGCAGGTGATGTTTTATGCTGTGTTCACGTAATCGCGTAGCTATCCTTAGCTTAACGCTGAAGCATTGTTCCTTTACCCTACGGTGTCGGTGCCAGGCAGGCAGCGTGCAGATATAAAGACTGTAGTAGGAGCTACACAGAAAGGTTCGTTTGGGGGTTTTGCCTTTATTTGAATTTTTTTTTTTTTTTTTACTATTGGACTTGTAGCATTGGTGCCAACAGTGTTACTGAAGTAGCAGAGAGTTTTAACTAAAGAACAAGAAGATTATTCAGGTGAGGTAGTTACATGTAGTATTTAAGTGGTTCTGCATCGGCTCTGTGCAGTCAGAAGTACTTCAGGTGCTGGCGAGCAAGTAGGCACCACAAGTTACTAGATGTAGTTCTTGATTCAGAACACTTGCATAATTGCAGGTAGTAAGTGGGAGCCTTTTTCAGATTTGGGGTGGAAGGAGTGAGTAACTAAACAGT
>NW_009744562.1:0-604 GCF_000703405.1 Apaloderma vittatum | reverse complement strand
AAAAAAGGAAAGAAGAGAACATATTCAGAGTAATACAGGGCTAAAGTGACATATAAAAGGCAAGAGTTGAATGTCCTAAGCAGTTTCTTAGCAATTTGGAAGAGAGCCAAGGCACAAGTGACAACCAGCCAACATGTGAATAAAAGATTAAATGCATTTGTACAACTGTTTGTGCAGTGAGGAATGGAACATTGCTTCAGAAGTAACAAAGCAATTCCAGAGTTATTCTTAGCAATATTATGAAGTTAGCTCAACCAGCTAAGGGTGTTCCTATAGCTTACGTGAATTGTCATATCCTTGCACTACCTTTGCTTCCATGAACAGACCTGTTGGACTTACCAACTAAACTGTTTATTGTGCTCATTGTTCTTGTTTGTTATCTACAGACACACATTTTAGTTCACATTTCAGATCTGAAACGCAAGGAGAAATGAGTCAGGTTCTTAAACATGAATGAAAGAACTGTTTAGGATGGTTCACAGATGGAATTTGTCTGTTTTTTCGTGCTGAAAAGGATGTCAGTTACTGAGCTCTTTTAGAAACAATATAATTCTATCTAATTCTAGTTTCTTATCTGTTGCTGTCCTGCAAATATTTGATTAAC
>NW_009744561.1:0-590 GCF_000703405.1 Apaloderma vittatum | reverse complement strand
TTTTTTTTTCCCCTGAGGACATCTTTTGTAGAAAATATATTGATATCCTCATCTTATTGATGTCGTTTTGGGTGTGTCCTTTATATTTGTCTATGTTATTGTATTGTTGAATCCTCCCTTATTTGGTCACCGTGCCACATCATAGCATTTAGAAAGTGTGCTTTGCACTTTGTTTTTAGTTTTAATTTTAGTTTTGAGTGGGTTCAGGTAATTTATTTAGCATTTTGCTCTAGCTTATCTTTGAAACTTTTTTGTTCTGTTGAATATTTATGTAAAATGTAGTGAGGCAACTTTGACTCTTAATAGGTTGTTGCATGAAATGGTCTGTAAAACCTTCTTATGCCCTACTCAAAGCAATGGCAGAATTCCATCGTTCTAAAATTGAGAGATTAAAATCCAGAATCAGAAAACATTATGGATAAAACATTCTGAAAGCAATAGCTGGATCCAGGGTAGCCTTTGTCTGAACGATGGAGCTCTGGCTATTATCTTTAACCTTTGAGCAAGAAGCTTCCGTGAGTTTTTTCAAGTAGTTCATAACTTAATGTGAAAATTCTCCAAGAGGGTTTGCTCAGAAAAGGTAGCTCAAA
>NW_009744560.1:0-595 GCF_000703405.1 Apaloderma vittatum | reverse complement strand
AAAGACTAACACAGCAGCTAGCAACACCAGCAGTGCTCTGCATCACTTTGTCTGGTTTTAAATGCTGTAATTCAGTTTTGCTTTATTTTTCAAGTATGGTAGGCAACGTGTCGACCTACCCGGATCCTAAAGAGCTGTTCTCCCTTTTTCTGGTTCAATTTCCTCTGCAAAGAAAAGAAAAAAAAAATTTGCAAGCCAAAGATCTACCCACAACCGCATCAAATCTCAAGAGAACTGTTCCAACGGAATGAGAGCTTACGCAAGGGTTACTGTGGCCAGTAGTGTTTGTTTGGATTTTTCCTTCAAAATCTTTGGACATATCAAGATGTGCAAGTCAGAACTGCTAAGAGAAGGTGGCTTGAAAAATAATTCAAATAATTACGAACATTTTCCTCGCAGACACAAAGCCTTTATTTGTATGCAGACAACAGAGGGCAAGAGAAGCAAACCACAGCTGTGCTTCTGCCCGGCATAACCCCTTGGATTACGTATGAGTTCAGGTGAAAGAGTTGCTGTTTCGTTTTTCCTGGAGAGTCACACAAGATGCTTGTGGTAGCTTCTGGGGAGAAAAATAAAGAAAAGAAGAAAAAAAAAA
>NW_009744559.1:0-597 GCF_000703405.1 Apaloderma vittatum | reverse complement strand
CTATATGCATAATCACTGACATTCACCTTTCATGTTAAGTAGTGGTTTAGGAAAACTATGAAATCTTTCAAGCCTTTAAACTCCAAATTCCTTAGTTATGTCTAAAAGAACTGTTCACTTGCCAGAGAGCACTTCTTTCTCTTGCTTGCAATGAGCATCATTTACCAACGTTCATTCCAACAGTTGCATGGACAAAGAATTAATACCAGCATTCTGAGTAACAGCAGTGTGAAGTATTTTCACGCCCTTTTCCTGAAGCTCCTTCAAAACTTTTGCACAAATCAAATGTACATAAACATCCTCCTCTTAAGAATGCCATGTCCTCTTCTTCAAACAGCCTTTCTCACCTTGACAAAGCTACTGTGAAAAACACCAAATCTGCACAGAGAGCTTGGACTACAAAAAACAAACAAACAAACAAAAGACGTGTAATCTGACTACCTGAGGCACATGGCAATTGAAGCTCCTGAACTCCCTGTCACTACAAGCTTTAGTGGCAGGAGTATTTGTAATCTCCAGCCAAGGCGGCACTGCTCAACTCGAATTTAAAGGCATGACAAATTCTGTAGAAGGAAAACGAGCTTACTGGAAAAAAAA
>NW_009744558.1:0-598 GCF_000703405.1 Apaloderma vittatum | reverse complement strand
AGAGGCATTCAGCAACTTAAAAGAGTTGCTTTTCATCCTTGCAAATGATCGTGGAAGCACATAACTTGTGGATAGTCTGTAAGTACTGAAAACAGTGCACATCACAAAGGAAAATGACGGTGGACAAATTCACCAGCTGGCAACCTAGAATTGAAGAAAAATTCAGCAATCACGAAGTAACAAAACATTTGGCTACACTTTATGAGATCGAATAACTACAGTGATAAGGAAAACAGATGCGAAAACATGCTTTTAGAGCGTGAAGAAAAAAGCAACTGATGCTGATGTCAAGTGATATCGTGCATGCCTTCACTGTGCCGTTCAGTCCTGCCAGAGGCAGAAGCACAGAGGCAACAGAGTTGTTTGGGGAGTTAAAGGAGGAGATCAAAGACAAAGAATAGCCCTCAGAAGTGGCCTCGCCAGAGTGGCACAGTCAGTGTTCATCCGTTTGAGCTGGAGGTTGGTGGAGGAGGTGGATTCTTCATTGTGGTGACACCATCACCCTGTTGATTTTGTAGAAAATCAGGCTATAGCAATTTCCTCAATATCACACAAGAAACCCCTAGTATGATACAGCACAGAGGTCTGCAGGAGAACA
>NW_009744557.1:0-604 GCF_000703405.1 Apaloderma vittatum | reverse complement strand
ATCGAAGCCCAAATAGGTAGAAGACCCAAATCGGTAGCTGGAACCTTTTGCAGCGAAGCTGGAACGCCCTCCCCTACGTGTGAACGCACCGCATAGGACCTCCCCGTTGCCGGGAGAGGCACTGCAAACCCTCGCCGCAACCGGGGCTCCCCGGCGCCTGCGAGTCTGGAGGACGGTGGGGGGTTAGGGCAGTTGGTGATGGATCTTCCTTAATTGCTCTCTCTGTCTTCATGGAGTAACGATTAATTGCATTACTGTGTTTATTCTCTGTGGTACTTCATGCTAAAATACAAGCAGCTTACTGTTTTGGCTAGAGGCTTTATTCTTGGAATAATTTGAAATAGGCGGGATAATAAGCCATCTCTTTTGTTGGCGTCTGTGTCCTTTCCGCAGACCCTGTCAATCGGCAAAACCCCTTGTACGCGCAGCGTCGTTCCACCGGGATCGGAGCGTCGGGATTGCCGAGAACCCCGTCCCGGGAGCCTCTTCGCCCAGGAACGGATCCCTCTGAGGCCGCTTCCGTGTACGGGGAGGAGCCGAGGGGGATGACGTGTGCCGCCCACCCTGGCAGATTTTGTTAGGTTTTGCTGCTTTCAATAAAAAA
>NW_009744556.1:0-603 GCF_000703405.1 Apaloderma vittatum | reverse complement strand
AAAAAAAAAGAGCATTTTAATATTTTTTCCTTTTTTTTCTTGCAGTGATGGCGCCGTGGCAGCTCCTGCCTCTGCTGATCCTCTCCTGGGGTGAGCGAAAAAATCCAAATTTCCCAGATTTTAGAGGGTTTTGTCCCAAAGAAAAATCCTCCTTTTTTTTAAGCAAAGATTCTTATTTTTTAGAGGATAAAATTACCCTTTTTTCCTCTTTTTTTAATGGGAAAAAGCACTTTTTCCTCTTAAAAATTAGATATAATTCTTATTCTGTTTACCTGACCCTCTCCCCAAAGAACAAACTGAACTAAACAAAACCCAGATGAAAAAAAAACATGAAAAAGCAAAAAAATATAAAAAAGTCACCCAAAGCCGTGCCTCCCCCAAAAAACAAGGTGACAAAAAAGAGCCATAATAGAAAAAAAAATGCAAATTGAAAAAAAATCACAAATTGAAAAAATCACAAATTGAAAAAAAAATCAAAAATTGGAAAAATGGACAAAATGAAAAATTGAAGAAACGAAAAACTGAAAAAATGGAAAATTGATTAAATGAAAAATTGCAAAACTGAAAACTGAAAAAAATGAAAAATTGATTAAATTAAAAATG
>NW_009744555.1:0-603 GCF_000703405.1 Apaloderma vittatum | reverse complement strand
CCCACCAAACGCTTGTGTTTTATTTGATCTTGCAGGTAAGTGCTATTACTCTGAATTGTTGCTGCTGCGAGTCTCCGCGCAACGCAGAGCTGACAGAGAAAATGTTTCAGCATAGCTCAGTTTATTAGTCATCCAAGTTTAAAAAAAAATGAAAAAAAGGACAAAGAGGAGAAACGAGAAATAGTGAGGAATATTGTAATGAAAAAACCAGTTCAGTCTCTAAGTGTTCTTCCGCTTAGTCAATTGGTACATAAAATAGGAACACCTACGACCAGATCTGTAGCTGAAGTAACGTGGTGATTTACCTAAATGGTACATAAAATAGGAACGTCTATGTCCAGATCTGCAGCTGCACTAACGTGGTGATTTACACTTGCCGACATGTGAGCTGTAGTAATTGCTGCTGACATTCTTGGCCTGTGTTTGGGTATTTCGCCCGAACATGGTTTTCAAGAAGCTGAAAACATTGGGATGTCGCTAGGGCAACCACAGGGATAGCTGTTATCCTTATAATTGTTATTCAAACGTTGCTCACAGTCGTTACGGGCGCTATTTGGATGAGGCAAGATCTAAATTAGCACGCGCACGGAAACATCGCTGCCC
>NW_009744554.1:0-603 GCF_000703405.1 Apaloderma vittatum | reverse complement strand
GAGGTGCCTGTTGGTGAGGTGTGGAGGTGCAAAGGAAACCCACAGCTCAGCAGGGTGCTCTGCAAGGCTCCTGGAGGCACAACCCTGTGTGCTGGTGCACAGCTGCCTCCAGGGGAGGGTGATAACGGGTCCTTCTGTGCTCTTTGGTGGAAAAGCAAAACACCTTGGACCTTTGGCACGCATGGCTTAAAAAGCCACCAGCATATAGTTTAGGAAAGAAAGCAGAACATGTAGACTTACAAGTGTGCTGTGCTTTCTCTGCTTACAGAATGCCACTCTGAAGGAACTTAATGTTTGCAGAGGAGATACTTTGGTTATAACTGAAGGAAAGCTTCCAGTAAAGGTAAAATGCAAGAGCTGGTGTTCTTTAGTCAGTTGAAAGTGTCTGGAGACTTGCATGTGACAGTTGTTTCTGCTTTTTCTCTTGCTTATTTTAAAAACACTTTGGTCAGAAAAATTCTCTTTGGCCATAATGAATAATGCCTTTTGTAGTTTTACAGCTTTTTAATTTCAATGAACATTTATAACAGTCTGTCTGAATTTATTCCTCTTTCAAGTTCTGTAGTAAAAGGTTTGCCCATTGCAGCCTCTTTGCCTAGAAGC
>NW_009744553.1:0-596 GCF_000703405.1 Apaloderma vittatum | reverse complement strand
TTTTTTTTTTCCTTTCCAAAAGTGGCAACTTTTCTGTTGGCACCTTCGTTGCATCACCACCACCCCCACCCCCCACAGCTGCCCTGCATTTTTTGCCTAATAGCATGTAATTAATCAGCTCAGGTTTGTAATAAAATATGACGCCCTTTTAATAGCCTGAGTCACTGGTAGAGCCAAGCAAAATGAGCCGATGGGAAGGATGGCAGGGGAGATAACGTAGCGCTGTCAGCAGGCGAGGGGCAAGCCTGCCCTGCACAGCCAGTGCTCTGCCATAGCAGCCCAGGCGACACCAAGACCAAACCTGCTCCTGTTTCCTTGTTGCCTGGTGAGGTTTTGGCACCTTCTCCTGCCTTACCCACCACTTCTGTGGCAACAGCTAGATTGGCCAATCCTCTCCTTAAGCGATGAGTGCAAGCAGAGGGTTAGGCTGGGAACGGAGCAGGGGAATATGAGAGAGGCTGCCACCCCCGCAGGGATGCCTGTCCTTGGGGCAAGGGGAAAGGGTTGGACCCCACTGAGGGGATGAGTCTTTCAGGGGTAACCACCAGCCGCACCCCTGAGCTGTTACTGGCATTTCAAACACTGGGCTAACTTCT
>NW_009744552.1:0-603 GCF_000703405.1 Apaloderma vittatum | reverse complement strand
AAAAAAAAAAAAATGCGTTCCCAGTGCACCCAGTTCAGTTCCACCCGGTTTCATTCATCCCCACTGAAGCTCTTGATAGTCTCATCCTTCTGCCTCTCTTTTGTTTTTCATAAACTTTAACATTAGGAGCCAGAAGGGTAATGGCTTCCCAAAAACAAAAAGGAGAGAGACTGGCAATCGATATCCTGGAAAGGAGCACAAGGTGTGTTACCAGTGAGAAAAAGATCAGCCCAAAGACAGGAGTGCCAGGGTTCAAGCTGCATCAAGGGCTCTCTGGGGCTGCTGGAGTGTTTTCAGGCAGTGTTTGCAAACCCCTCTGGCACAGCCTGTGATGTGCTGTTTGCAAATATTTATCTCAGCAGGATTCTGTTTGCTTAGATATTTTGGGAGTGGCTGTTTGCTTTTATTCATTCATGAATTGGGTCATGTGTGCCTGAACAAATATTTGCTTTTCATTATTCATTATTTGCAATTCATATGTTGCTGTTGGTAATTTGCTGTCCTCTATTTTCCTCTTCAAAAATTTCCACTCTGTATCCTGCAAAATTGAAAACAATCCTAGGTGTCAGGTATTACACTCCATATCAAAGAGCTGAAAAAAAA
>NW_009744551.1:0-597 GCF_000703405.1 Apaloderma vittatum | reverse complement strand
CAATCTGGAATTTCAGAAGTAGATGAATTGAATACTGAACCATAGGTCCTCAGTGATTCAGTGATAATTCTTGACTTAGTGATATATTTGTGAACACTATTCTTTCTCAATAACACAGCAGTACTTTATCTTCTTTTGTGAACTAGATTTCCACTGTAATTTATGCTTTTCAATATTCTCAAATTCTGCCTCTTGCAGAGCTCATTGTTTGTACATATTTTTGAACCTTCTTTTCTAATACAAAAGAGAAACAACTATAGTTTTACAACAAAAAATGGGAAGTCAAATCCAGTGATTGCACTGAGTGGCACTCATTGGCTTGATTAATTTGCCAGCTCATAAGCCTTCAGCCTGAGACTTCAACCACTAACACGGAGGGATGCAGATCTCCTTTAAGTGTTGTCTCACACCTGGACATCTCACAGACTTTGTGACTCAAGTGGCACTAAATCCCTGTCTTAAAGCTGCTGAAGGTAACCTAGTCATGTCCTCGACTATAACAAAAATCTAGGGAGTTAACTCATAAGCAGACATCTTAATGAGTCCTTATTGCCTCGTATACTCTCACCCTGGTCAAGATGACACATGTCATGGCAC
>NW_009744550.1:0-600 GCF_000703405.1 Apaloderma vittatum | reverse complement strand
GATTCCTTGATTCCCTCGACTTCTTATCTCCTGGCCTGGGCTGCCGCTGCTTTTTGCCTTTGTTCCTTCCTACTCCGCTCAGAATGCTGCCTGGCTCCTTTTGCTGACCCTGCCGACCCTTGTAAAGTCATTTCACAGGCTTCCTTCCCTGCCTTATCTGGCATTCTGGTCTCCGTTTAACACCTGTGTAGCAAACCTAGATTATCAGGTAAATTCTCAACCTTCTTCCTTAGCTCTGTCCTGCAACTGGTCGGCTTTATTCAAGAATAACTTGGTGCTTTCTTCAGCCGTTGCATGTAGGGGAGAGAATCCAGGTAGATCCAAGTGGCTCCTTTCACATTCTTGTGTGGATTTGTCCTGCACATTCGTCAGCTCTTTCTGTGAAATGCTCGGCTCTTCCTGGCATCATGAGAAGAAGGGTGATGCAGACCCTTCCTTTTTCTAAAATTCGTAATTTTACTTCAATTTACTTTAAGTTGTTTCAAAAAATAATAATGGAAAAAGTGTATGCAGTCTGTCCTGGTTTAGTGTGCTCTTTCTTCATCTTGATAAATCTTCATGCAACAACCAAATAATCAGAGACAAGTTTTGGGGTTTTTT
>NW_009744549.1:0-601 GCF_000703405.1 Apaloderma vittatum | reverse complement strand
CTTGTACTTTGAGATAGAGGAGCAGGTGACGTCTTTGCAAGCATTATCTCCTTGGTTTATCTCAAGTTCCTAGTTTTGTCATAGAATTTGTTACAGTAGAGATTTCCCCACTAGACATTGCACTCGTGTAAGCCAAGAAGGCCCATGCCTGTCTTGTACCCATGAAGAAAATGGTAAAGTGGAAATGGTGAGATCCAAGGAGACAAGTGGGAAGAAGTTCAAGTTGCTAAATCTAAGATGCACAAGAACAGTCTCCTTTCTCTAAAGCCATCTTTTTCCTATATATGCTCCTATAATAGTGTGTAGGCTGATCGCTGCCAGCTTAGTTAAATAGTATGTAAAGTATCCTTCCAGAGAAAGGCTCCGAAGGAAGTTACGCTGTGCAGTGAGGGGCAATTTCAGTATTACACAGATTTTCAAAGCAGTTCTAAACTGTAGATTCTAGACAGCTCTAGAATCAGACACTAGTGGAACAATCAGCCTTTTAAGAGCCACACATGCAGCAGCAGAAAAGCATCTTTTTAAGTGCGTCTCAGAGGTCTTACATGAGGTTTCACTGTAAGATATAAACCGCTGGAAACATCAAGAAATCTTTTCGTAA
>NW_009744548.1:0-600 GCF_000703405.1 Apaloderma vittatum | reverse complement strand
TGGGCTGCTGCTAGAGGCTATTTTTCAGAAGCCTGTCCCGAGTAAGACACTTCCCAGACAATCAGTGCTCATTCGAGAACTGCTCCAGGAAGATGTAACAGTTATCTTACTATAAACAGGCAAGTTCCAGGGAAAGCAACACATAAATCCACCTAGGTAAGCAACATTACTCTTAAGACATCTGACTCAAAATATTTTATTATTAACTATAGACTACTGCAAGAAACCAGCTGGCTAATAAAGAGTTTTAGTTCCTTTAGCTGTTAAGTGAGGGAGTGACTTGCCGTCATACCTACAGGCCGCAAATAATTTGGCTTCTTTCTACCTCTTGAATGTTTTAGAAATGAGGACGGAACCACCCACCAGCAAGTCCCATTCAAAACATTTCCCCACCCTCCCCTTTTTCAGGAGCTTTTTGCATGGCCTTAGTCAACAGACCTCCTGCCCACACCTAAACTCGCACTCTGAACTCTCCAGAACGGGAATTTTGCCCACAAAACACACCCCTATCACCGAGATACTTTCCAGCAGTCAACACAAGCAACGTTTGCCCGGAGCAAGGAGGACAGCAAATACAACATCACTACTTTGCTCTTCCTA
>NW_009744547.1:0-599 GCF_000703405.1 Apaloderma vittatum | reverse complement strand
CTGGGTGCCAGCTGCTTCACCGTCACCAGTCGAGCTTCGCTGTCACCCATCGAGCTTCACCATCACCTGTCGAGCTTCGTCGTCACCCGTTGAGCTTCGCCGTCACCCCATCCCTTTGGGCTGAGCCTTTAGGGGCAGGGAGATGGGGTCTGCACAGCGCAGACGGAAAACACGCTGAGGACGGGCCATGCTAGAAACGGGGATGTGGCAGGACCTTGGCCCACGGCAAATTTCCTAGGACGGGCCAAATCATTCCTTCCAAGTTTCCCCTGGGGTCTGCCAGGGGAATGGGGGAGCTGAAATCCCCGCGCTACCGGTTTACGTAACTCCTCCGCGCACAAGGACAGCTGTGCCAGGGAGGTCGGCAGATTCCTGCCAAATTATTCAGCAGTGTCTGTCTCCTGAGCTTGGAAAGAGCTGTTTGATCCATCGCTGCCAGCTCCACGAGGCTGCAGCGTGGGATCCGAGTGGGGGAGGACCGGAGCTGAGAAGCATTTCTGTGGAAAAGCTATTTTTGTTCAACGTGTTCAGCGCAACGTCGGTGGCGTTTTGACGCCGTGTTCCACCTCGAGCCCAGTCACAGGGGCTGCAAAGCCGCG
>NW_009744546.1:0-600 GCF_000703405.1 Apaloderma vittatum | reverse complement strand
CTTCCAACCAAAGCCGCTCTGAGATTCTGTGAAATACTGATGCAGCCATAAAGTGAATCAGATCAGATATCTACCTGATGGGGTTAACCCAAAGTTCTTTTCCTTAAGGCCTGCATAAACTGAATCACTTTATGCAGTTTTGCCACAAACCTGAGCAAGAGATACTTTCTCCGCTACAAAAGGTAGCACAGGGCCTGCCTCTGTGGGGAAGTGACTGAGGCTGGAAGCAAGAAGCCTGAGGTGTGTGACAGTTTGTTTCATCTCTTGGCAGAAGTGCTAGTCTGTCCAGTCAAAGTCAGAATTTACAGCCCAAGGGTTTGAAGTTAACGCTGGTGATTCCTGTATGTTTGCCCCATCTGACTGAGCTCAGGCTCATAGGCAAGTTTGGTTTGGTTTGTTTTTTTTCCTCTTGGGGAACATAATGTCTTTTATTAGTGAGATTTCTATTCCAGTTGATGTGTTTAATGTTGTGTAGTACATGGCTCTTGCACAGGAAAGCAAAGTTTGTGAAACAACAGTTATTCCATACAGATGTCCTTAATGGCAGAGCACTGGAACAGACTGCACAGAGTGGTGGAGTCTCCATCTCTGGAGACATTC
>NW_009744545.1:0-599 GCF_000703405.1 Apaloderma vittatum | reverse complement strand
CAGGGAGTCTAGGTTCTGGGATTAGATCAGACATCTAACTTTTAGATAGCTGAAACTAAAAAAAGCAATTCTCACTTCAGGGTACTGGCTCGACTTTTATAAATAACTCTTTTCACTTCACAGCTCTCAGTAGTGCTAGCTCATCTTGCTGCTGCTGACGGCTGCACTCACTCCTCATTTTCACCCTTCTGATGAGGGAAAACTTGTCAATAAAGATATGGCATTTTAAAACTCTGCAGAAGATAGTTGGGTGTAGCTGCTGTCATAAGGTTTCTTCCCCTTTCTTTCCAAACACAGCCAGGTGAGTCGTGGTGGCTCTGTGAATGCATTCAGGCCATATGTTTAGAAAACAACACGGTCCAGGTGATTCCTTACGAGTGTGAACCACCTCCTAAACCTTCCTGTGCCAATGGGCTTGCTCCTGTGCCAGTCATGGATGAGAGTGGATGCTGCTGGCACTGGGAGTGTGACTGTAAGTATATATTCTGCTGAATATTTTATATTCTGTGAACAATATTGGTGTCAAGAGCAATGACAGTTATCAGGGGATAAGTATTGCACAAGACTGAAGAGAAAGGGCCCTGGGGGTGCTGGTGGGC
>NW_009744544.1:0-600 GCF_000703405.1 Apaloderma vittatum | reverse complement strand
GTGCCTTCCAACCCTTGACATTCTGTGATTCAATGTGATAAAGGAACAAGAGTTCCTTTTAAAACTTTCCCATCCTGCACACTGAAAAACTGCCGCTCACTGTAAGAAACAAACTAAAATAAGACCTCTGATTTGTTTTGAGATAAACGTTTCTCAAAGGATGTAAACTGACATTTTCCCTTTCAATCTTCAAACTTCCTTTTCGTAAAGTTTTCAAACAACTCTGATAAACACTTTTTGTTTGGTAACACAGAGAGCATACTAAATGAATTTCAAAATATATTTTTTATTTATGCTCTCATTTTGTCATTCAAACCCATCCCTGTATTTTTTTTTCATAATTTGGCTGAAAATGAGCAAGTACTGCCAAGAAATAAGTGCGTGCCTTGTTTTGAATTTTGAAAATCTGAAGTTAACATCAATAGACTTGTAGCCTTATCCAATATTATGCATTGTACAAATGAGAACAGTTGTTACAATATTAACAAGTTCGAGAATGGTTCAGGGAGGACAGGAAATTGCTGGAGACTGTGCAGAAAAGGGCTATGAAGATGATAACGGACTAGAATATCTCTCTTATGAGGAAAGGCTGAGGGACTT
>NW_009744543.1:0-596 GCF_000703405.1 Apaloderma vittatum | reverse complement strand
TTTTGCAAGTCTCCAGCTATGCTTTCAAACAACTCTATCTTGAATTCCTCCTCTTCCCACATGTGCTGAGGTGACCACTCACCCGGCCCCACTGCCTGCCTTCCACTGTCCCAGAGCACAGCTGCACTGGCTATGGCTTTCCCCTAGGCCAGCAAGAGAGCTGGATTATGGAAGTTATCTACTTTAAAAAGCAACTTCTGAAAACAGATGGTTAAGTCAGTCTTCCAGCATCCTATTAAAAGGTGATTACATCAATTAGTGTTTCAAAGACATCAGATACACACAAATGACTCCATTAATACGAGTTCAGCCACTATTATGACACCATGCTTGCCGAGCAGGTGCAGACCAGCTAACTACTAGCTTTTCAGTCACTACTTCACTACAAATTTATTTACACAACAAATTCCTTTCCCTAGTCTCCTGGAACATAAATACACAAACCTTTTGTAACCTATTTCAAACCAAAACAAAAACCCAAAGCAAAGCTGAGCGTAGCACAGCTCAATTCACTAGGAGCTCCCATGCACATGACAGTCAGCAAACCAGTCTGGAGGAGGTCATGTGCTGGGACTACCGATCCCATGAAGAAAATG
>NW_009744542.1:0-599 GCF_000703405.1 Apaloderma vittatum | reverse complement strand
TTTGATTTTAGCCAGGAGTTCTTTAGGGTTTTGCTGATTTAAAAAATAATCTCGTAGATTTTGATTAAGCAGAAGTCGGATGGGTTTACACTGGGCGGAACCCATGGGAGGGGCCAGGTTTGCATGCTCCCACCAGTCAAGGTAACAGGAAACTGCTGAGCTGCAGAAACACTTCTGCTAATGTCTAGTTTGCAACGGAATGTATAAACATGGTCTCCTTCCTTTTCTTCACACTTTCCTTGTCCAAACAGAAGCTAACCTGAAGTAATGTTCAAAATTCCTCTGGTCAGGTATTTTTGGCAGGCTTCAACTAAGGATGCCACTTGACTTCCTGGGTGGAAGTTCATCCACTGATGTCTATGTCGGATGTGTTCCCGCATACTTCAGCAGACTCAAGACAGTTGCAATAATCTAGCTACCTGTATTAGACCTCCTGCTGCTAGGTGTTTGCACAGCATCACCAAAG
This sequence comes from Apaloderma vittatum, assembly GCF_000703405.1. NCBI lineage: Eukaryota > Metazoa > Chordata > Aves > Trogoniformes > Trogonidae > Apaloderma > Apaloderma vittatum. The sequence goes on along the minus strand of NW_009744542.1, from coordinate 133 downwards.
TCATGTTGGTGGAGAATCTGCAGTGGCTCATCTCCAGAACCTTTACCACAAGTTCTAAAAATGAGGAATATATTTCTATTTTCAGACACCTACGCGTTTCAAAACACTTGGGCAGCATTCCATTGTCTTACAC
>NW_009744541.1:0-595 GCF_000703405.1 Apaloderma vittatum | reverse complement strand
CCATTTATAGTGCACGGGACTTACTCTGAGATGATGCCTTCAGCCACATTGACTGTTTCTGAGGATTCTGATTGCTCATTCCACTTAAAAGATTTAAAAAAAAGATGTTACAAAAATAGTAATAAAAAAAATTCTTCCAATGCATGACTCAGCATATTAACACATCAGAGCAGTAGCAAAGTACAGCATATAATGATAACGCGATTTTTTTAACAACAGTTATGAAAATAATTTAGGAGTAATTTGTAACTTAATTAAAAAAAATCTTAAAATAAGAGAACATTTTTCTTGTTCAATTTCCACTGTGTTAAAAGTTTCTCCCAGTATACATCACCTAGCTTAAGAGAAAAAAAAATTGCTGAAATAAAACACAGGTTTTCAACGTGCATGACCTTGCAGGAGAATCTCGAACTAGGATCTACAAGGCTGGTGTTTCCAAATCTGGCTGCATAACCAACTCAGAGCAACAGGAAAAGCAGTGTACCTTGTGGAATCTCAGAGGCTGTGACCAACACAGAAGGATCCCCACTCTATTCCTAATTCCCTCACATTACCTCCAAAAGGAGAGGTAATAGCTCCACACTGATTTTCTGTG
>NW_009744540.1:0-586 GCF_000703405.1 Apaloderma vittatum | reverse complement strand
AAAAAAAAAAAGCATTTTAAACTAAGGAGTGGCAGCCCAGAAGGGTGAATGTTTACCAGGCAGATTATATTTTAGATACTGTTGTTAGCTCGAAAGTCACTTTGTAACAGTCACATAGTTCCCAGTAACTCTACTGGAGACCAGCCGCAAAACATGCTCATTACCACCTAACAGGAACACACAAACGTGTTTTTGAAGCTCATCTGAACAGTAGTTCAGGGTTTGGTTTTTTTTTCTTGTACTTGTAGGTTCTGAGTTTTCTATTTAAGATAAGAGGCCTCAATAATTTCCCTGTCTCTTGCAGAACAAACACTGTTCTGGGCAGGAGTACAGATGTACTCTCATGTAGAAAGCCTACAAGAGGAAGTAATTTGAAAATAATTTCCTGTTCACGGGCAATTAGTGAGCAGTGACATTTACTGTACTGATTGCCTGTGAAGAGAAAGATCTACGGAACCACATTTCTTCATCTTTACACTTACCTATGGGCACAAATGGTGTCTCTTTAAATTTTCTTATTAGCTTTGATGTCTGGCTGGTGTCAGTCTCATACTCAGGGAAAACGGGTTCCTGATCGGAGGACATG
>NW_009744539.1:0-599 GCF_000703405.1 Apaloderma vittatum | reverse complement strand
GATGCAGGGTGCAAATATGGGGGCACAGGGTGCAATTTTGCGGGTGCATATTGCAAAATTGGGGTGCAGGGTGCAATTTTGGGGGAGCATGTTGCAAATATGGGGGTGCATGTTGCAATTTTGGGGGTGCAGAGTGAAATTTTTGGGGTGCAGGGTGCAATACCTGGATGTAGGGTGAAATTTTGGAGGCACAGGTTGCAATTTTGCAGTGCAGGGTTGCAGTATTGGGGTGTATAGTGCAATTTTTGGGGCTGCAAGTTGCAATTTTGGGGTGCAGGTGCAATTCTAGGGCTGCATTTTGCAATTTGGGGGGTGCAGGGTACAATTTGGGGGCTGCATTTTGCAATTCTGGGGCTGCATTTTGCAATTTTGGGAGAGCAGGCTGCAATTTTGGGGCCGCATGTTGCAGTTTTGGGGTGCACGGTGCAATTCTAGGGCTGCATTTTGCAATTCTAGGGGTGCAGGGTGCAATTCTGGGCCTGCATGTTCCGATTTTGTGGGTGCAGGGTGCAATTCTAGGGGTGCATGTTGCAATTCTGGGGTGTAGGGTGCAATTTTGGCGCTGCATGTTCCAATTTTGGGGGTGCAGGGTGCAATTC
>NW_009744538.1:0-599 GCF_000703405.1 Apaloderma vittatum | reverse complement strand
ACTTGCAGAAAATTTTAATAATTTGCCAAATATACAGCTATTAGAATTACCCTAAATATCACTTATAATTAGGTTACAAAAGTTGGTAGATAGCATAGTACAATGTTCTATAAAATAAACACATGTAATATTAACAATACCCCCTGCAGTCCAATAATGGCAAAAAATAGCAAATGAAATTATGAACACATACAAATTAAGAGGAGATCAGGTGACAACTTTAGACTCTTGAATCAAAGAAACTGAGACTGGACTAGACTAGATACATTCATTCATCAAGCATAATTAATGCAGAATTTCAGATTTTAAAAACAATTAACATCACAACATCAGGTGCAATTTCACATGCTTTCATTTACCTTCCAGTACAATTCCCAGAGTATTAAAGTGCTTTTGTGCACTGTAGTTTCATTTATGGTCAGGTGCAACACACATCGTATTTGGATGTTACTTAATAGGTCACTTTTTTAATAAAACAAAACAATTGGAACCAATGCACGCAATTCAAACTAAGGTGGTTTAAAAGTACCTTTGTTCTGACTATTTGCTGTTGGATGTCATACAACAAACTGCAAAGGACCACCCTCACTAAACCAAGA
>NW_009744537.1:0-599 GCF_000703405.1 Apaloderma vittatum | reverse complement strand
GGATAGACATAGGCCCATCACTAGACAGGGCAAGGAAACGAGTTACTAATAATGCTGCCAGGGCAGAGGTTCCAAATACCTCCTTTCCTCCATCTTTAGCAGCGTAGCTGGACCCCAGCTCACAGGATCAAGCAGCTACAACACCACATGGGTTGAGCCCCCAGCAGTGGCCATCTCCAAGGGCTCAACCCTCACTGAGTTTGCTGATGACACTAAACTGGCTCATGAGGTGGACACGTCAGAAGGGAGAGCCACCTTTCCAAGAGAACTGAACAGGCTGGAAGAGTGGACTGTATGCAGCTCAACAAAGACAAGTGCAAAGTCCTGGCTCTGGGACGATGTAACCAAGGAGCCCAGCCCAGGCTACAATCTGGGTGGCTGGGGAGCCGCCTTGTTGAGAGGGACCTGGGGATCCTGGCGGACAAGCTGAACACGAGTCAGCAGTGTGCTGCTGCAGCAACCAAGGTGAAGTGGATCCTGGGCTGCATCTGCAGGAGCATTTCTAGCAGAGATGTGATCATCCCACTCTACATGGTGCTTGTCAGGCTGCAGCTGGAGTGCTGTGTCCAGTTCTGGACCCCACAATTCCAGAATTCATG
>NW_009744536.1:0-599 GCF_000703405.1 Apaloderma vittatum | reverse complement strand
AAATACATTTAAATACTTTGTGCGGAGCAGTCTTAAAGCCACCTTGCACCCAGTAGCAGTTAATGCTCCGGTGGAGGCAAGTCAGAAGATCTGGGTAATAGGCAGAAAGATTTCTGTTACAGTTCTGTCTGATATTTTGCAATGTGCCATTTACGTTTGTGTATTATTTGTTGTCTTTTTCCAAAGACAGAGTTTTATAAACGTTGTAAAGATTTGGTAACTTATAATTAACAGCTCCTTTGAAATGTTATGACATGTGCCTTAAAAAAAGAAAAAAGCTTAATGAGAATATGTAAAAGGTATGTTTAAAGCTTGTTGGATTATATTAAAAAGGTGTATTTTAAACATTTTTTTTACTTTCGTACTTAAATACTTTTTAGTAAAAGAACTTGCCGCTGGTGTGTAAATGAGATTCATGAAATAAATTAGTGCCACGGAAGTGTAAGACTGACAGAATGTCTTCCAAAAATGAGTTGTGGGGTGTCAGGGAACAAGCAGAATGGTCCAACTTGTCCCTGGCCTGAGCAAGAACAGAACCAACTCTCCGTCTGGTGGTTTTATTTTTCACATCTCTTCGGAGCGACGTCGCTTTCTGAAGT
>NW_009744535.1:0-593 GCF_000703405.1 Apaloderma vittatum | reverse complement strand
TTTTTTTTTTCTGCTACAAATTTACATTGTGCAGTTGGAGCGACACATTTTTCAATGGCTTTATGAGTCTGCCGTTGGATGAAATGCCATCAGAATGCAGCCCACCTCCTTCCACATGAACTGATGTCAGTCCCTGGGTTGTAAATAGGCCCTGAAAATGTTCAGCCAGATGTTGACTTTAAAAAGGCAAAAGGTAAATTGTGGTTAAGACTGGAATTTAGTATTTGTCTCGGGTGAATCTGCACAAAGAGACGGTATTTGCTCATGACTTGAACTGCAATTAAAGACTCATTAATCATGTTTGTGAAAGAGTATGTTTAATCTGATGTAGTTGTCTCCTTTATGAAGTGAATTTTGCTGCTCACCAGAAGGGATTCTTTGCTCCTTGAATCCCAGCTGAATATGGACTGAAGAAAGTTATTCTTTGTGCTTCAAGTCTTGGACCCGGCCATTATGTGGCATAAGGACCTCTGTAATCAACAAGAAATCCTGCTATTTGCTTTGCAAGGATCAAAGCTGAAATTAAAAGCTACGTGTGAGCTTTTGTGATGCTCTTCAAGGCTTCTTCCTTCCTTTTACCCTATCATACTACA
>NW_009744534.1:0-599 GCF_000703405.1 Apaloderma vittatum | reverse complement strand
GATTCTAATCGTTGGCAAGAGCTTGTGGGGCTGTGCAACTGTGTGAAACCCAGGTCCTGATTCGCGGGGTATCTCCTATAAAGTATTGGTAGTTATGACCTGATGAAGTCTGGAAGTAGATGTTGAGTTGCAGACTTCTCCCAAGTAAAATTCATCCTGCCTGACTGGGAGCAGAATATTGGATACCTGGAAATCTTTAAAGTTGCTTTAAGTGTCCTTAGGGCCTAAATGTTTCTAGGATTAGAGAGCAGCTGAGCTATGGTTTTTGAGAGCTTCTCTGGAGATCTAGTTGGAGGGCTTGCCTTCACCTGTTTGGTATTTGAAGAGCTTTGAAAGCATGATTTAGGGATCTTGGCATTTATGGTTGCACTCTTGAACCTCTGCAGCAGGTGCTTACATCCATACTTGAGTGTATTTTTCTAGAAAAAAAGCCATTTCCTCAGGGGTTGCTTTCCATTAAGCACTAAGCAGTTGCAGCGGTTGTTTCTGAAAGCAAGAGGCAGACGGGAGCTGCTTTGAGGGTTAGATAGCACCAAAACTGCAGAAATTGGTGATGGAGAGTTGCTTTTTTTTATTGTTTGTTTTATCACTTGATTTTT
>NW_009744533.1:0-598 GCF_000703405.1 Apaloderma vittatum | reverse complement strand
GACTTCATTCCTGAACAACGTGTCTCATCAAAGCTGACCTTGCCACACTGCTCGGTGTTATGGTGACGTACAAATGTAAGGATGGGCAGTTAGCAGCCCCACTACAGACAGGTGCCAGAAATGATTTTTTTTCCTGCTGTTTCCCTTCACAATATAAAAGTAAAAATGTACACTTTCAGTCAGCATACAAATACAAATATCATGGAAAGTATTGTGATAGAAGTTCATGGCTCATTAACTACCCCTGTAGGTAATGTAGCAATTAATGGATTATTTTCACAACATCGGTTACTGCAAAAACTCAGTACACTCAGAGTCAATAATTTTACAGTAATTTGTTGTTTCCCTCCCCCTCAAAATCCATGCAAGAAGACTGTTTCAAACTTTGGAGGAACACCAGCAAAGCACCAATAAACCTTCAGAACAAATGGTTGGGCCATACAGGCATTACTAAAAATTTCCTACACGGACGCTACATCAGCTGCTTATGTACCCATATTTATGCTGGAGTGATTATCATCTGTCCTTTGAAGATAATGCAAAATAAATCAACAGAGAATTTCATATTTGTGGGGAATCCATGCGAGCCGGACGAACA
>NW_009744532.1:0-577 GCF_000703405.1 Apaloderma vittatum | reverse complement strand
ACTATTCATTCTCTGCTAATCAAACTGTCCAAAAAGCAAAACTTGGCTTCGAAGTATGAGCATTACTGGGTTGGTGTCAAGCAATGGTCGCTAATGTGCCGCCTGGGCACATCGCTGCCACTGGTACCAGTGGGTGTTGCTGATAGCAGCAGCAGCAGCAGTAGCAGGGAGCAGGAGAGTTCGAGCCAGGAAAGCAAGAGTGACCTGGCTCAGTTTCTGAATGTGTTTTGGAGGCTGATTAGCAGCGTTCTCTCTCTGGTGAATGACTCTGACCTGTCACTTAACTAAGCCAAACCAGAAGACAAACGAAGCAATTCACCACCTTGAAGTGAAGCGCAGTGTGGGTGCCAGGTATGCTCAGCCCTTCGCCCCAGAGTGAACGTGGCAGCTCTAAACCCGCGCGTTCTGACAGCTTCGATTGCTGCGTGTGGGGAAGAGGATCAAAGAAAGACATGTTGAGAGCACCACAGCTAAAATCTTCTCGAGTCCTCAACTCCAAACACTTCTTTTATGTAAGAAGAAGAAAAAAAATCATTATGAAAATTTGAAAAATGCTTCCACACCACTAAGGAGGAGG
>NW_009744531.1:0-598 GCF_000703405.1 Apaloderma vittatum | reverse complement strand
CCTGTGAGTGAGGTCTGTGTCTTTGCCTGCTTTGTTATTGTGCGTGTTTCTGGCTACCTGCTCCCGGCAAAGCAGTCTGGCTTTGCTGCTCCCTGACCCTGCCTTTTGGGGTTAATAAACAGGATTTGGGTAGCAGAAGCTGTGGGGTACCCTATGTGGAAGGAGATGATGAACAAGCCTGTGCCAGTCACACCTCCAGCTGACTTGGCAAAAGCTGACAGCCATCCCACTGCATGCCAAAACTTCAGCCAGTGGAAAACATAATGCCTCTGCTGAAATATATTTAAGAAAAGGCTAAGAGTAAAGACACAGAAAGGAAAGGGCACCGTGAGGACACCAACAGGAGAGTACACAGAGGAAGATACAAGGGGAGGGATGTAGAAGATGACATTCTGGGAAACAGCTGGAGACCCTGCCCTGGAAGGAGGTGATCCTTGCTATACAGCCTGAAGGGACTGCAGCCTGAGGAGGATCCAAGGTAGAACACAGGCAATTAGCAAGAGGGAAGGAGCAGCAGAAAAAATGGAGTAAAACGCAAGGAACAACAGAAGGAAATTGCTAAGTTATGTTTGTTTCTCCATACCTGAAGCAGAAAGTA
>NW_009744530.1:0-598 GCF_000703405.1 Apaloderma vittatum | reverse complement strand
CCATCCCCTCATCCAGATCACTGATGAAGATACTCATATATACATGAGGACAAGGGCAACTGTCTTGGGAGTTCTTTTGAGTTTTATTCCAGTAGCTTTCAGTGGATAGTTAAAAGTGTCTAAAAGTACACCCCAAACTGGTAAAGTCTCTTTAGAGAATTAAAAGTATTTTTTTAAAAACACAGATGGAGAAAAATAGAAGTCATAAAACCTTGGGGGAAATAAAAACCAACCCACTACAACACATTCTTTTTGCTCCAGTAAATAATACCCTTATTAATAGTAATGATGATAATAATGCCATAATTGACCTGTAGCTGCTTGCCGAGATTCTAATGAAGAGTCATGGTAATTTGACCATTTATATCAGCATTCAGTTTCTTGGAAAAACATGTTCTTTCAAAGCTGCATTTAGCTGGTAATGCTAATATCAAGGTAATGTATTGCCAGTGATGGTTAAGAACATTTCAGGAAATTATGAGAGGAACTGAATATAATTCCTACTCTTACTGAGTACTATTATTTTCCATTAGACAGTTATCATCATGTCAAGTTCTTTTTGGTGTTTTTTTTGTTTGTTTCATTTCTTTTTTTTTTT
>NW_009744529.1:0-598 GCF_000703405.1 Apaloderma vittatum | reverse complement strand
TATTTGGGCAAAAAGCTTGTGCTGCTGGAGGCAGCTCCAGCTGAAGCTCAGGTGTGTCTTTACGAACAGCAGCGGCACCATCTGAGGTCCAGACGGACCCACAGCTACACACCAAAGAAGTGGTCATACAGCAAACTTCCCAGAGCCCAGCTCGCTTCCCAGGCTCATTAAATGAAAAAAAAGAACAAAGGAAACATTATCTTTCTGCACGTGAATGCTTCTCCCTGCAAAGAAGGGCTAAGCATGAACCGAACCAAGCTCAGGAGCGAGGCAAGGGCAGATACATCCCCACTCACCTACTGCAGAGAAGAGAGAAAGCACTGTTCAAAAAAAATCTCCCGGCAACAAAAGGTTGAGGATCCATTCAATCCCCGGTGACCGCGTCATCTTACTAAACCCTGATAACGAAGCGATTACGTTAAAAGCTGTCAAGGGCTACGCTGACCAGAGCAGCCCGCTCACCAGCTTCAAGCAGCTTTGCTGAGGAGTTAAAAAAAAGTCGTAATTCAATCAGCTTGGAAGAGTTTATTCCCCACTGATCCCAAGTGATCAGCCTTCATGTTGAAGGAACATTACATTCAAGTCGCTGAAGATTTTC
>NW_009744528.1:0-597 GCF_000703405.1 Apaloderma vittatum | reverse complement strand
CCAGCTTATGCCATTCTATGATTCTATGATTAACAACACTATTAAACTGGAAGTGTAGTTTTTCCCTCTCTCAAAATAAGCCATGTGAGAAGAGGAATCACAGTGAACTAAAAATCACCCATTGATCCAGAAGCTACACCATCAAGCAGAGTTTTACATGCTCTCCAAGGCCTGTCACAGAAACTACCCACTATTTCCATTTCCTTAACTTCAACTGCAAGAGCATTTTATAATCCCATTGTATTGTTGTTTTTCACTTTCTTTTGCTCTGTGAAAAGTCAACAGGGGATATATTTACAGAATTCATTGTTCCTAAACTAGCACAGGCTGTAAATTATTCCGGAGCATCTGTTATCAGATTCTGATGGATGTCGTTAACTGCTTGATACAATCTCTGTCAAGTTAAAATTGAATATGCTTTCTTGCCATGCTCTGGTCCAGCACTAGCACCAATCTCCTCCCTCATATCTTCATCACCTTTCAGCTGTTTTGCCCTCAATGACTTCCAAAACCTGTTATGATTCCCCACAGACAACCACAGACACCTTTTTGTTGTTTTTTTTTTTACAGAGTCACAGAATGTTAGGGGTTGGAAGG
>NW_009744527.1:0-595 GCF_000703405.1 Apaloderma vittatum | reverse complement strand
AAAAAAAAGAATGAGGGAGAATCAATGTAAGAGTGCCATCTGGTGACATCTGCCACAACCTGATATTGTAGACGGCTTCTTCTATGATTCTCTGCAGTGCAGAGTGGAAATACGCAGGGACAAGATCCACCACGCTACAGGAGTTTTACAGAACTGAGCCGCTTTCTCTGCAAAATTGGTCGACTCACGTAGGTGACTTAGAATCGGTAGCTGAGGGCTGAGCTCTTTAAAAATCCAGCCCCAAACGTGCAAATGCAGGTGCAAAGTGCCTGTGTAATATTCACGGCCACGCATGCAAATTGAGTAATTGTCCTTGCAAATGGCTAATTAGGTACATTGGACATGGAATTAGGATAACTGTGCAAACAAATTAAGCCTGCACTTTTGTGCTGAAGTGGTCTGAAAAGCTCTCTCTGGGTTTCTTACCCTAATTTATTTAGATGTTAACATCTTGTAGTTATGCAAATGGCTGTCATGCTTGAACACTTTGAAATGCAATCGTGACAATTTGAACATGACCTGATGTCAGACTCTGACATAATAATGGCTCTCGTTGTCCAAAAGAGGTTAAATTCTATCATGGCCCAATTTAATC
>NW_009744526.1:0-595 GCF_000703405.1 Apaloderma vittatum | reverse complement strand
TTTTTTTTTTTTTTTAAATAAGATCATCCTCAGTGCCCAGAGCATTGTCTGGGTACTCTTTTATTACAGTTTGTAAAACTCCACATAAAAATAGGAGATGAGACGATCATTTTTTGGAGCTTTGCCTGCACAACAATAGGCTTCTGGTCACGTCACTAAGTATCCAAAACAAAGCAAAAAGAATAAAAATAGCAGATTTTCACAGCTATGCATGTGCGGTTGTGCTCATCCACACACAAAGGTGACACAGCTTGCACGTGTTTTTCCTACTGCTGTTCACATAACTGAGGGTAAAGCGACAAAGAGGCAACTATGAGGATGCACTGGACACGTGCCTTTTGGAGTAGTCTCACACTGTTACATCTACTGTCCTCTCTAGTACATTAAGATTGCGTCAAATAAAGTCACAATTCTATACGTGGTGGCAACCCTAGATGGCCTAGTCTGTATCTCTCACAAGAATAGGATCGTAAATAAGCATTTAGAACATTTTAAAAGAGGCAGAAGAGCATCAGTGGATGCCAAGGCTTCTCTCTTACACCTGTGCAAAACTACATGGAACTGATGAACAACTCTGAGCTGTAAATTCCTCCCT
>NW_009744525.1:0-595 GCF_000703405.1 Apaloderma vittatum | reverse complement strand
CCATGTCCATTGTTAAGTTTCGCCACCAGGAATCTAAATCTCAGACCCGCTTCTGAAAATACCAACTACACAGACCTCCATGGGTGCTTTTTTCACCCAGTGCTGGCAGGCACCGAATTTAAAAGCAAACCTTACGCGTGGCAGAGGATCAGACTCATGATCCTCTGAATGCACGCTCTTTATTTCACCCTCAGGTTCTCCAGACAGCTGCAATCTGAACCTGACCTCATGTGTTTCAATGGTTCTGCTCATCTTTTATCTCAAAAGTTAGCTGGGAATAACTTCAAAGCCTGTTCAGCCAGGCCTTTAATTCAGTCTAAGCCAACACAATGAGTAGGGCAGCTCCTGTCTTCTCAAAGTAAACTAGAAAGGAAAAAAAAGAGGTGCCTTTGTCCTGATAATACCAAAAAAAGGAAGTATTAACGAGGCAGATGCTTCGCCTCCTGGCACGGCTGGCCTTAGCGCCGCTAAAAGCCTCTCAAACGGGTCGCTTTCAGTTCTGTCCCTCTCGCTGCTTTTCAAACCGCGAGCAGGCGGCAGATCTGCCAGCTCCTCCTCGACACCGAGGTTCTACACCAGGGACCCGCAGCAGACA
>NW_009744524.1:0-597 GCF_000703405.1 Apaloderma vittatum | reverse complement strand
ACACTTGGTCTCCAGACCCTTCCCCAGCTCCATTCCCTGGACACAATCCAGCCCCTCGATGCCTTTGTTGGGGCCCAAAAAAGTATCGTGTCATCCTCAACAGCCGCAGACCTTACGAGCTGTGCGGGATGGGATAAAGCAGGCACAGCCGGCATTGGCAGTGACGAGACACCCGGTGGCTGCCTTGGACCAGACTCGGAGCAGATTAAGGTGAGGACAGGGGACACGAACCCAGCCAAACTCCAGCATCCCAGGTCACTGCATATTCCTTTCAGTAATCCCGCCTCCCTCCTTCCGAGGTGAAAACAATCGCAACCACCGAGCAGGAGCAACGCCTCGAAATCCAGCTTAGAAAACCCTTACGGAGTCGGTGGCTAAATTTAGTTACAGCTGAGCCTGATCGGGGTTGTGAGCAAGACGCAGCCGCAAACCCACGTCGCGCTGGCGTGGGGACACGGGCCATCTTCACAAAGGTCAGCTCCTCGACAGGGAAGCACAAGAAAAGCCCTTCCCTGGAGAGCTGCACGGCCGGGGCGTCAGGGACACACACAGCCGACCGTACAGCCTCATCCGCAGGGTTTACCCAGCCCACAGCTC
>NW_009744523.1:0-577 GCF_000703405.1 Apaloderma vittatum | reverse complement strand
CATCAGGCCATCAGGTGGCAACAAAGCACCACAGAAAAAGTAGAAGTGACTCAGGACTATCGCACCTCAGTGTTCCCAGTCCCTGGCTAGTACCTCACTTTCATGTTGCAGCTCAGTTGCTTGTTTTATTCCTGTTCCACTAGCTTCTGTCTGGACAATATTATAATATAGTGCTTTAAGAGTTAAAGAGTAAGATTGGTACTACCGAATCTGTAGCAAATTATACAGCAAGAAAATCTGTGCAAGTCTGAGCATTGAAGACTCAGGGTTGATTTCACAGTTGTTGATAGTTAATTAAGAATATCTGGTTGCAAACACCCATATGATGGTGGGCCCAGACAAGAAGATTTGGCAGATGGAAAGGAATTTAACTACCACTGCCATCCTAGCAAGACCATGTGCAATTTGCATCATGAGATTCCAGTTTGTATCTGTGGGGACTTGAAGACAAACTTGAGATGCTGACTGAAGGTCCCTGGAAAGCTTTTCACTTTGAAGTATGTGCTGCATTGTGTTAAGTCTGAAAATCACGGTACAGGACAAGAGCAATTCCTTTGCCATCCATGCACATAGTAGC
>NW_009744522.1:0-564 GCF_000703405.1 Apaloderma vittatum | reverse complement strand
AAGACACGCTCTTTGGTTTTAGACGAGGGAAAAGAAAAAAAAACCACAACCAAACCCAACCAGCTCCTAAACTTTTCAAGTCACTCTGTCCTAGTGTTGTCCCTTGGCCAGAGAGTAGATACACAACGCACAGGGCTGGCATCCAACCCTGCCCCAAAACGGATGACGAATCACAGCAGCACAAAGGTCTGATGAAGCTGATTTCCCAGACTTCAGTCTAAAAGAAGAAAAAAAACCACAAAAAATATCTAAGGTTTGATTATGACCTATCTCAAGACTTCAGATGGCAAAGCATACCAGACTCTGAAAAACAAATGAAACAGCATCTGGTGTCAGAGCATGGTGAGTTATGCTTAAACAAGTAGTAAATATCATCAGTTATACATTAATGTTTTATTAAATAAACCCCAAATTTCTTATTTAAGTGGTTTATCCTAGTTCTCTACCATGAAGTTATACTAATAATCGAGTGCTTCTGCTATTGCAAAGCACCCTGAGCAAGACTGCTCACTGACCACAGAGGAGAACCTAAACTTGCAGGACTGTTAACAAACAAAACTCAAA
>NW_009744521.1:0-595 GCF_000703405.1 Apaloderma vittatum | reverse complement strand
TCTCTGTCCTTTTGTAAAATTCTTTATCTATCTCTCTGATTCTCAATTTACCCATCTTTGCCAACTTTCCTGTTTCTGTACTTAGTGATAATCTTTTTCTTGTGCGCAGAGACTCCTCTCATTGGTGGTCTGTATTCATAAGAGTATGAAAGAGGCTCTGCTTTAGTTCTCTTTGAAATGGAAGCTTGCATCTTTGCATTTGTGGGGGTTTTTTTAACTATTTTTTCTGATCATTGAATATATTTATAACCTATGCAGTGTAACATTTGACAATATTGATGTATTTTGCTTACAAACTTCTTCAAGATAGGACTATTTAAATGTCAAGAAGATCAATAACAGAATTTATAAAATTAAAGACAATTTCAAATTATTAAATCTGTCAAAGTGATGTAATAGATTAAATAAACATCCAGTAGCAAAAGCAAGTAGAATGTAGGACACATTTGTGATTTAGCTTTCCATGGCTCAAACTCCAAAAAGAAATCATTAAATAGTGGGGTCCCTCAAGGGACTAATACTATTTAATAACTTCATCAGTGTCCTAAACAGTGGGACTGAACACACCCTTAGCAAGTTTGCAGATGACACCAAC
>NW_009744520.1:0-586 GCF_000703405.1 Apaloderma vittatum | reverse complement strand
CTCCCCCATCTCCGTTCACAGTTCTGAAGTATCAGACTACAAGCAGCTTATGAGGGACCTATTGGACCAGAGGGGCAGGGGAAAAAAACCCAAAAAACAACAAACCAACTAAAGACCACACAACTCCCACATTCCAGAGATCTGACCTTACCTTAAAGCCTGCAAGACTCCAGCTCTGACACCTGTGGGACCCTGGCCACCAAGCCACACAGCACTGGCTCTGACTGCCAGCTGTGCTCTGCGAGGCATCAGAGCCAAGCATGCACAAGGTCCTGCGAAGGGCTGTGGTGCATTCCAGAAGAGTGGAGGTGGCGTTCAGCCCCCTTCATACTGCAGCTTTCCAGAGGGACACCCTAGCCCTCCCCTCCACAATCCAGCAGCAATATTGAATGGTGTGGAAAAATATGGGAAGAAAAAGACTTTCACCTACAACCTCATGTGAGTAAAATGCTCAGCAAGGTTTGGAAGTAGAAGACTACTGAGAATTAGAGCAGCATTGTCCATCACTTGCCAGGCTGCTAGCAGAATGAGTGGCTTCACAGCACACACCTGAGTCTTGTAATAACTATTTGTATTGCAAAATATG
>NW_009744519.1:0-593 GCF_000703405.1 Apaloderma vittatum | reverse complement strand
TCATTTTCCTGGCAGACGGCCTGTGCAAAGCCTGTGCAGTTGACCTGTACAGAGACTGACAGCTTAGGCCTCCACATGAGCAGGATGCACAGAGCATTGATGTTGCTGGTGCTTTAATTAACAAATTTGTAACGAAACTTACAAAATGTTTTCTTCCACGGGATTAGACAACTTCTGGAGTATTTTCATCATGTTGACTGCCACTCTAGGCAAAAAAATAATCTCCACGTTTACTGGAATTTTTACATTTCGTGTGATTGTGCTCTGAGAACACTCACATTTCCCTAGGAAGATGATGCAGTTTCATTCTTCTCCCTCACCATTTTTTCACCTAAGTAAAATAACACAGTTGCCACAAACTTCTCTTTTAGGAGGTGAAGCAAATCTGTTTCTGCAAATCGCAACATTTCTATTACAATACTTTCAGTTGGTTAAAAAAGCACACCACAGAGACTTTCTAAGTTGATATTAGTTCTCCCAGTGAACTGAAAATACATCTGCTGGCAGATCTAACGAGATCAGCAGCTCCTTCAATTAACTACTTTCCCTCAAAAATCTAAAGAAAAGTCGATCACCGAAGAGGAAAAAAAAAA
>NW_009744518.1:0-591 GCF_000703405.1 Apaloderma vittatum | reverse complement strand
AAGATCATCTAGTCCAACCTCCCTGCCAAGGCAGGACCCCCTAGATATTGTATATATATTTCAAAATCCAGTGATCCTAGACGTGGGTATTTTCTAGTTCTTGCATGATGAGTGTGGAAAGTCATACGTGACAGTTTAAACAAAAATGTCTCGTTTTTATTAAACTACTGTGTATCAAAAATTCTAGCATACTGCTAAAAGGTGTGGTGAAGAGACAGCAGCTGAAGCACTGTATTAAAAGAATCACAGGAATGGACTGGAATGTTATTTTTGCAGTACTTCTGTGGCATCAGTTTCCTTGTGTATGTTTTATATGCCGTCAACTTACTACAAGAGTGTGTTGTGACTTTCTTCCCCCCGCCCTCTCTGAAGGTAAAATCCCTAACCTGCTGTCTGAAGGCTCAGTGGATAACATGACCAAGCTCGTACTGGTGAACGCTATTTATTTCAAAGGGAACTGGGAGGAGAAATTTAAAGAAGCCGATACCACAGACGTGCCATTTCGGTTAAATAAGGTAATACGACATCTTGCTAGTATATATCTAATAAAACCATCAAATAGTATAGGTGCTAAAGTGAAGCTTTGCTTAC
>NW_009744517.1:0-588 GCF_000703405.1 Apaloderma vittatum | reverse complement strand
TTTTTCGCCACATGTTTTAAGATGATATGTAAGACTTTCATTGTAGTGTGTGTTCCTATCCAACTGAGGAAGGAGACCAGCAGAGGGGCTTGGTAGGTACCTGGTGGCCAGAAAAGGACAACCCACCACACTTTGCCTGCTTCTTCTTCCTGATCATGACAACTGTAGAGGCCACACACCCCATCACACATACTGATGTGTCTATTCTAAACAGCCTGACTCCACTCACCACAGAACTCCTGGAAGCTCCACATTGCATCTCCAGCATCCCAAAGATCTACAACTAAATCACATAGGAAAAAAATGGGCCATGCTGGACAGCAGCCCAAGCAGTGTGCCAGAGCACACACTCCAAGTCTCCAAAGATCCCACAACAGATCTTCCTGAATCATAAATGCAATCAGCCCCTCAACCACAGTTCCCTTCACTCCTGTTTACTGCAAGCATGCCAAAATTTTGCTGCCTGCACCTGCCCATGTGTAACATCAACCTCTGCCTCACAGCTGCTGGAAACACAGGCAGAAAAATGCTTAAATTTTCTGTCAGGTGGTTTTTGATCCACTCTGCTGCACAGCTGCTCCAGGGTGA
>NW_009744516.1:0-596 GCF_000703405.1 Apaloderma vittatum | reverse complement strand
AGGCTGGACTGGATGATCTTTCGAGGTCCCTCCGAACCCCTGACGTTCTGTGATTCTGTGACTTAGAGCTAACCGTAGGGCTGGGAGCCGCAGAGTTTTGCACCAGTGCCCTGGTGACCTCTTCCCAGTGGCACACTGGGCAGAATTTGTTCTTGGGAGAGTGTGTGCATGAAACTTGCTTGAAGGTGGTGAAAGCGTTTGTTTCTCACCCGTTTCCATCTAAACTGGACACTGCACAAAGGCCTCGTGTGTATTTTGAAGGGTCAGTGTGTCAGAATTAAATCATCTTGAAGGAAATTTATCCAGCTGCAGTGCCTACACACCCCTCAAATCCTGTTTAATCCCTTAAATACTTATGCAATCCTTTGGCCTTGTGCTGGCCTTTGGCGCAGGGGAGAGTTTCACCCAGTGTGAACAGGTCTGGAGGAATGTGCATGATCCTGTGAAGTAGGTAACACACAGGGGTGACTTAATCCTCCACTGAAATACAGCCACAGCAAACACTTTTTCACTTCCAGATGGGAATGAAGAGGAATATCCAAATATCCACTTGAAGGCTGAAGAGAGCCTGCTGCAAATATGTCAGAAAGCTGTGG
>NW_009744515.1:0-594 GCF_000703405.1 Apaloderma vittatum | reverse complement strand
CTTTCCCCTTCAAGTCCACTCAGACCATGCTGCAGTAACAAATACAGCCTGTACAGTATAGAGATAGTGCATATAGTTAGTACTGCCTCAACTCCAACTCACCCCACATTTAAAACAAACCAACCTACACACCAGTTCGCAGGTTTAAAGCAAGAGAAGACTGGTCTTATACTTGGGCAAGCACCAAGGAGGCCTCAAGCACTTTTTCCCATGTCATCTACCTCCACAAGGGAGTAGCTTTATACATGGTCAACTCCCACAACAGATTTGATTTGGCCAGATTTAAAGTACATTAGTCAAGCCACTGGGGACATTTGAAATAGCTTACGATAAATCAAAGAATATTAATTTCAAGGCAGGCAGTGACATAGCACCAAAAGAAGCCTAAGTTAGTATCAGGAGAGAAGTCATTAGCAATATTTCTCAATGCCGTTAATTTTTTCACCACAAACACAAGAGCAAGAAGATGTTACAGTCTTCAGGTAAATGCTGGGCTCCAAAGGCAAAGTAGTTACCTAGAAGGAGTATGTCAATATTTAATACCAAAGTGCATGTCTGGTCCTGCACATTTCATTTCAGGCTTTTCCAGCTCTA
>NW_009744514.1:0-586 GCF_000703405.1 Apaloderma vittatum | reverse complement strand
TTGGATCAGATCTCCTGTTTTCTGTTAATACGCAGATACCTTACCATCCCAGAGAGATGAAAAATAGGAGCTATTCTATAGTTTTACCATCATCCCACATCCTTCCCCATGAATTCTGGCCACAGACAGATCTCCTGTTGGAAATGGAAACGTCAGTTTCCATCTGTTCACCAGCTAATCCTTACCAAACAATTTCCAGCACATAGCAAGCCATCCAGAAACATTCCTTTGGAAGCAAGCCAGAACCAACCTTCATTATAGATTAGTTTTTACCACTGTTGGGGCTTATACCATTTCAGGTAGCTTTGCTACTTACTCTATTTTTAGCAGTGCCTCCAGCAGACCAGAAAAGAGGCAGATCATAAAATCTGCTAATCTGCAAATCTGAAATTATAAAACTTATTATTATACAGCTAGATGACAACAGCAGAGATGACCTTTCTGCAATGCCAGAAGCCTTATCCATGCTGATCTAGGCCTTTAATCAGTGGAGGAAAGTATAGATTATCATGTGTCAAAACCTTTCTCCCTATTAGGACAACCAAGTATTAAAACAGATTGCCCAGAGAGGTTGTGCAGCCTCCAT
>NW_009744513.1:0-590 GCF_000703405.1 Apaloderma vittatum | reverse complement strand
ATAAAGCACAGGTACGCATCTGGGCATGGCCACCTGCACCCACACACCCAAAGCCATTGAGCCAAGCAGGAATATCTCCCTAATGATTCCTGAAGCGTTCCCTTGTGACTGTATTGTACAGGTCCAGAAAGGAGACTGATGCCATTCAAACGGGAATCTGGTGCTCAGTCAACATGAGGGAGCTTTTGTGGCTGCTGGAATAGTTGTGCCTCCAGAAGACAAATGCTTGCACCACATCCTTCAGACTCTGGAGAAGACAGGTCAATGTAGAAAATTACATGCAACATTTGTTCCTACTAAGGTGATCCCTCCCCCAAAATGGTCTTGACTTAAGCAAGGATTTATTGGAGCGTCTCTTGATTTAAGGAGAGCAAATGTTCCGGATCCGGTGTTTCCCTGGCCAGGCTTTGTGGGGCTTGCATCAGCATGTTTTCTCTTACCAATGTCTGCACCAGACCCTTAGGTAACTGTGCATGGTAAGTATTACAGTTAGATACCCAATTCAGAAATCCTGTGGGATACAGAGCAGCAATTTATGAATTTGGTACAAAAAGACCTCGTTTCTGTCTGGGCACTCAGGCTTACAAGAG
>NW_009744512.1:0-596 GCF_000703405.1 Apaloderma vittatum | reverse complement strand
TGAAGTTTTTCTTGTGGGAAAATGCATTTTTACGGAACCATTGGCTTTTCCTTATGGGAAAAAGGAATTTTTTCTGAAAAGTGAGATTTTGATGCTGGAAAAAAGAAGTTTTTATGGAAACATTTGGTATTTTTTGTGGAAAAAATGAACTTTCGTTGAAGAGAGAAATTTTAATGATGGAAAAAGTGAATTTTCAGTGAAACGTTAAGTTTTTTTCTAGAAAAAAAAGAATTTTCACCAAAACATGAAATGCCTTGGTGATTGGGAAAATAAATTTTCACTGAAAAATGGAATTTAGGTGATGAAAAAATAGAATTTTTGGTGAGGAGTGAAATTTTGGTGATTGAAAAAGTGAATTTTCAGTGAGATACCAAGTTTTTCTTGTGGAAAAAAGTGAATTTTCACCAAAAAGTGAAATTTTGACGCTGGAAAAATTGAATTTTCCCTGGAACATTCCGGGTTTTTTTTAGAAAAAGTCGAATTTTCACTGAAAAACCGAAATTTTGCTGCTGGAAAGTGACGAATTTGGGTTCAAGGAGGCGATTTGGGTGGTGAAAAAGCCAAAGATTTTCTGGCTGGTGCTGCTCGGGCTTCCC
>NW_009744511.1:0-591 GCF_000703405.1 Apaloderma vittatum | reverse complement strand
TTTTTTTTTTTAATTTGAGGGACTGCTTTTTGGAAGAATGGATACACTTTGACTGAAAAGTGAGAGGTCAGGCTTTAAGAACTAACATATAACAAAGTAGGAAGCCTTGAGAGCTTTCAGTCTTCAATCTGTGTGCCGTAAGAGATGCTCCCCCACTCAGACAAACTCAGCCTAAGGTCCTTCTTCCTGCAGAAAGAGCCCCTCACCACGTTCCCCTCAGTCCTTAATGAGTTTAGTCTGCAGGATTTCCTCTTCCGGTGACATTATCAGAAGAAATTACCCTGTACCATTACCTGTGGCCAATGAAGGTTGACAGGCCTCCCCCCTCCCTCCTCTCCTGACTGCGCAGGACCCCCAGACAGGAAGGTATTGTCTGGGCTTGACCCTTTGAAGTTTCCCTCACCTCCACCCACCAGCCCGCTGCAATTTCAGCGCTGTGGTCCCCTGCGCTGGGCCGTGGGTGCTGCTGTGGTTATTGCAGCTGGGTGCCGTGGGCAGTTCGTAAACAACTCATCTCTAACTCTCCCATAACCTCGCTTGTGTATTTTTTACAGCAGGCAGGACAGTGCTCCTCTGGCTGTAAAACACTCC
>NW_009744510.1:0-583 GCF_000703405.1 Apaloderma vittatum | reverse complement strand
TACCATCCTTATTTTTTATGCAGGCCAGAGTGATATAATCCATGTGTTTCTGTATTTGCTTTTGTAAGGCCTTTTCTCTTATTCCCCTGAGATGCAGCACTTTAAGCAGAGATTTTAGGTCTTCTGGATCAGTAATCCTCCACCACCCATACTGCATTTCTAAATCAAGACAAGCACATGAACACTTTGCAGGCATTTGTGTGACTGCACACAATCAGATTAGAGAAAACATCTAGCCCAGTTCAACAGGGAAAGTACAAAAAAATTAAATTGTAGCATCACGTAGGAATTATCCCCTGCATCGTTCCATCCTATTGTTGTACTACACTTACCTTCTGGTATAGGTTTCGGGTTGGGGTAATCTACTGGCTTGGCTACTTCCACTGCTGTAGAAGGGGCAGAAGCTATTTTCTCCGTCTGCAGCGTTGGCGATTCACTTTTACTTGCAGGAACGCTAGATGTCAAGAGTGAGGTATCATTCGGTTCTGATAACCCCAACCCTGATCCAAGAGCAGGCAAAGCAGAGGAAAAGGGAACATTTGGTGTAAGAACTCCTGTTGTCCATCCACAAAACTGAAGCCCC
>NW_009744509.1:0-594 GCF_000703405.1 Apaloderma vittatum | reverse complement strand
AAGAAAGCATGTGAAGGTTAAGATTGCCTGTAGGATGACCAATAAGGGATCGCCTCCCTGGCCGCCGAAGGAATGTGCGTACTGCCTCATTCAGTGTTAATGTGGATGTGCTTAGGGTGGTTCCTGAAAGGTCTGAATCCCACTAGAATGGGGTCTGTCTGTGAAGATATTCCAAAGGAAGCAAAGCTTTTCTGCTTTCAACATGAAAGGCAGTATATTTTGAATAACAGAGCTTTGTGGTGTATTATTCATGGGTTATTAGAACTTCTGCTTCATGAGAAGCTGTTTTTAGGTTTTATTACCTTGCTTGTCTTCCAGCAGGTTTTGAAGAGAACCAAGTATTTTGTTCAGAAAGATTGCCTTTCATTCATTTTGGAGACTGCAAGTGTCTCCAGCTGTCCTCGTGTTTGCTTTAGTAAATCTTCTGGTGCTAATGAGCAATTAGAAATTCATTAAGCCTGGGGAAATATTGGGTCACATTAGATGCTACTATTCAACCCTAGCTGAGCAGCAATTCTGCTGAGTTAGGTGGGAAAATGCAAACACCTGACTGCTTGTTTCTACAGCTTTATAGACCGTTAAATGTGAGGCATC
>NW_009744508.1:0-590 GCF_000703405.1 Apaloderma vittatum | reverse complement strand
AAGCAAGTCCTGTAGTTTAAGTAACCAAAGCTGTGACTGTGGCACAACTCCCTTAACCATCTGTTGACTTTTCAGATTCAGATGACGCTTTCATGCCTCTTCCCTTTGATTGGGAGGATCGATGAAAAAGAAGTCTGATGACTTCTAATGTCAAGTCCAGAGCTCCTTCTCGGAAATTATTTACTTATTGGCAAAACAAAATTAACATCTTCACATATTTGGCCCTACATAATATAGAATAAGTGACTCTACAAGAAAATACAGAAGCAGTGGTATCTTCATAGACATGCAAGAGCATTCAGGTCAATTGCTAGGTTTCTGTCAGCTCTTGTCACGCACACAGAAAGGAAGCAGGACAAATCACTGTGGTCAGTGGCAATCGATGGCACAATCTACACTAGGGAGTTAGCTGTTATCTTGAGACTATCAAGTAATGCACGTTTTGCTGCACCAAGCTGCTCAACTGTCACAGAATCAGAGATAATGAGGCTTGGAATTAACCTTTACAGGTGACCTAGGTCCAACCTCCCTGCCATGCATAAGGATATCTTCAACTAGGTCAGAGCCCCATCCAACCTGACCTTGAACAT
>NW_009744507.1:0-586 GCF_000703405.1 Apaloderma vittatum | reverse complement strand
TTGAAACTAAGTTCCTCTTGCTAAATACTTATTGAACATATTTTTAAAAACAGCTCTAATGATGGGGATTCTGTAGTTTCCCTAGACTTTTTGTTCCAGTGCTTTACTAGACTTGTGTTGAATTATAATTTCTTGTCCCTCCTTGTACCCCAGTTTTATCTTTGTAATGCCAAACAAGCTTCATCCTTTCAATGATTACTCATAAACCATGTCTTTTAGACTGATAATTTTGTTTCTTTCCTTTGGGCGGTTGATTTGAAAACTGCATTCAGTTCAGCTTGTTGCTTTATTATTAATGTTTTTTCAATGTGAGGTGGAGTTCTGGTTTGAGCCAGCCGAAAATGTTCTTCTGCAATTAAAAGAATTTGATCATCATCTCTGAGGATTTTTGTAGATGATGTCACAAAAATTCAGATTATTGGTAATCAATTTAGCACAGAAACCTAAAATAAGCTGACATAAGGCTAGGAAAAAGGCCAGTTGTCCAGTTGTTTACTCTCATTTCTGCTATGCATGCCCTAGGAGTACAGTGAAAAGATTGTAACCATTAGCTCAGGATAGAGGTTTGTATATATTGAATGCTGTA
>NW_009744506.1:0-579 GCF_000703405.1 Apaloderma vittatum | reverse complement strand
TTCCCAGGCACAGAGGGGAGGCTGACAGGTCGGTAGTTCCCAGGGTCTCTACGCTTTTTAAGAAGGGATGCAGTGTTCCTCTTTGCAGTCAACAGGGACTTCACCTGACTGCCAGGACTCTCCAAATGTCATGGAGAGCGGCTTGGCGCCCACATCAGTGAATTCCCCCGGGGCTCTGGGATGCACCTTGCCGGGTCCCGTAGACTTGTGTACGTTCAGGTTTCTCAGGTGCTCGTGAACCTGATATTCTCACAAACCCACTTCTCTGATCCAAGTGGGAGGGACTTTGCTTCCCCTGATCCCTGTAGTGGAGAGTCCACCTGGAGGACTCTCCGTACCGGAGCCCGCCATCCCCAGTGGCAGTCCGACCCCTGGAGAGGTGTGGGGAGAGAGGGTGCTAGTGAAGACTGGGGCAAAAAAGTTGTTGTCTACTCCAGCCTTCTCCTCGTCTGTTGTCACCACCTTGCCAGACTTGCTCCTCCCAGGGTTACGCTTTCCTGGACCTTCCTTTTCTGGTTCTGTTGAAGCCCTTCTTGTGACCCTTTACATCCCTTGCCAAGTTCAGCTCCAGCTGCGCCT
>NW_009744505.1:0-593 GCF_000703405.1 Apaloderma vittatum | reverse complement strand
TGCTGGGTTTGTAGCCTCAAGCAGCTGCCGGCGCACGATGTCTTTGCTGCTGCAATAAAGCTCCATTTTCCAGAGCGCCGTCCTGTCCCGCATCCTTCCACCCCCTCCCCACGCTGCCTGGCTGTGGGGTCCCCCAGCCCGTGGGGTCTCATCCTGCTGGGGGCTCAGCTCATCGCAGCTCATCTGGAGTTGGCTGCAGGAGCAGGGGGCTGTGGGATAGGCCTCGTCAGGGGCTGAGTCTGCCCTGGGCCAGGTCAGCAGTGCATTCCTCAGCAGGTCCAGGGAATTGTTTCTAACCCTGGTCCCAGCGGCTGTCTGTCCATCCTGCGAGCCTCCAGCCTGGCAGTGGGGCATCTCTGCTCTCTCCATGCTCCTGCCAGGTGATGTCCAGGTGGTGTAGCAGTAATGTCCAGGTGGTTTATGGGTGATGCATGGGTGAGTCATGACTGAAGTATGGGTGATGATGTACAAGTGATGTACGGGTGATCACAGAGCTACAGAATTTTTGGAGTTGGCAGGGACCTCTAGAGATCAGGATTGCTCATAGCACATCACACAGAACTGCATCCAGGCGGATTTTGAAAGTCTCCAGA
>NW_009744504.1:0-593 GCF_000703405.1 Apaloderma vittatum | reverse complement strand
TTCAGCAATACAACTTACATTTCTTATCAGTCTCCCCTGCTGGAGACCACCTGTAAAACCCAGAAGAATACTAAGTAACTTTTCACCCAAGAAATTTGCAATGGCCAAGAGCAGCAAAACACTCAACTTATCCTAAACAAAATAATACAAACAACTGAGAAAGTCTGATGCATTTTGATTTTCAGTCAAGTGTTAAAATGTATCATAAGGTAAATGGCTATAAACACTAACTAAAGCAAGAAATTTTCCTGGTCAGTACACTACCTTACTACAGATTTCACCAAATATTTGCCTTTTTTACGTAAGGCAGCATGCCACATCTGAGTGTTCTACTACCAAAGCTTCCAGACTGTTGCGTGTTGGTCTCTCTGAGCAACACACGCAAGTAAAAACTTGACACCAATTACTTACTTTGGTGAAGGAACAGGAGTTGGTTCAGGGAGGTTTGGTGCAGCTGTTGAAGTTGCAGGAGTGGCAGTGACATTTTCCGACAGGCTTTGGTTCCCTGCTGCAGGAAGGAGGAAAATGTGAACATGAAGTTCAAGAAACAAATATCTTTTCAACGAATTTGGGGAGGGGGGTTGGAGTTTGTT
>NW_009744503.1:0-593 GCF_000703405.1 Apaloderma vittatum | reverse complement strand
CATTTTGTAATCCCTAAAGGGACATAGTTGTACTTTTTAGGTCACTGAGGTATTTTGTCTCTTGCTGTTGAGAGCCTACGTTCAAGTTACATTCAAACACCAGTATTTAAACATGCTTTTTTCCACCTCCAAATTGACTAACTTCTTTCAAATATCCGTAGTCTCAGTGCTTACCTGCTTGTTCCCACAGCAAGTCTCAAAAAACTCGGTGTTCTTTAAAGTGTCTAAATGACCTTGGAATAATAAATTCAAGGTAAATTAAGATATGTTTTGTCAAACCCCATTTGTCAGGAATTTTAATCTGACCTGCGAAGTATTTAGATTTCACCCTAACACACGTTAGGTGATGGACCTGCAGTTACAGAAGAGATTCTGCCCACTGATCCGACGCACACAGGCAGCAGCCTCAACAGCTCTCTAAGTGAAAGTCAGCTACTGCTCAACTCTCCTCAGACAGGTCTTTCCTTACTTAAATGAAGATAAAAGTAATAATACTCCTGCATTCCACAACCTAACATCAAGATTTTCCCCACTATCATTCAAGAAACAAAAGCTTTCCCAGTTTACCGGAGTTGACTGGTTTGCCCAGTAAA
>NW_009744502.1:0-590 GCF_000703405.1 Apaloderma vittatum | reverse complement strand
ATGTTGAAGTAATTGGATGTAGTGCTCTCTACCTCCAAAATTTCCAGTAGCAGTAAGGAGGCCCCCAATAACTGTTGTGGCCGGGCTCGTAGGAAATTTTTTTCCTTTCTGAAAAGCCTGTGGCTTGGTGGCACAAGGCCTGGTGAAGCTTCCCTTGGCAGTTGCAGTAGCGTAGAAATTTGCTGCCAACAAGGAGAGGCGCGAAGGTGTAACGTGGATGGTGAATCAGTCGATTTGTAATTAGGTAGTTCATTTTACCCGATTTTTCTCCAGCATTTGCTCCCCAGCAGATTGGTCCTTTCTTCTGCAGCACTGCTGAATACAATATTCTGGCAAAAGGTACCAGAAGTGGACAAAAACGGTTTGTGTTCTGGTGGCTGCCAGTAGACCCGTATCTCGCAAGCGACTGTGGGAGATTATTTTTGTTTGCTTTGCTATGGTTGACTTTCCCGTCGTGTCGTACAGCTGTACCAAGCGCTTACAGTACAAAATCAGGTGAATACTCCCTCTGAGTGAAAATGCAATGAATTAAAATGGAATTTTAATGGCTCACAAGCTGTTTTTATCATGGAGTTACAGCCATTCCAGAT
>NW_009744501.1:0-592 GCF_000703405.1 Apaloderma vittatum | reverse complement strand
CCTGGTTTTGCCCCCACCCTCTTCCATACCTCACAGCACAGTCACTGAAGGCACACTCACAGCAGCGGCTGTGCACGACTTGGCCAGGAATTACCTGAGTAATGCCTGGTCTGTAGCAAGAGGTTTCCTCATGCTTGATTCCGCAGGGTGCTGCTAACGCCTGAAACACTGGCAGTGCTTCTAATTCTGATTTGCAGATCTTGGGAATCCAACAATAGTCAAGCAGAGGTAACAGAAGCGACTGAAGACTGCTGGTCAACGACAACGTTTTCTCTCTAATTGAGGTGCTTTCGCCTTTTCGGTTAACTGCTGATTATAGAGAGATTTTTGATTAACAAAGACTTTTTTTTCCCCCTCTGTTTCAATAACTGTCTTCCTCATTAGGCCTGTTTTTGTGTGGTGATTCTTCCTGCCTTGCTTTTCAGTGGCTCAGTGATGTGGAAACTGATCCACCTAGGGCAGAAGCAGGGAATGTTTCTTCCTCAGTGATCCTTATTTCTTCGCTTAGAGGAACTCACTTAGATCTCAGCTCTAAGGAAATCTCAGAGACTGCATTTTAATTTCAACTATACCATATATATGCATTTTATAT
>NW_009744500.1:0-591 GCF_000703405.1 Apaloderma vittatum | reverse complement strand
GTTAGACTTCGGGTGAGAATATTGATTTTTTGGGGTTTTTTGGGTGTTGAGAAATGAAATTAATTTAATTATACCAGAGGGTCAGTTCTTGGTCAGACTTTGGGTGAGAAAATTGATTTTTTTGGCATTTTTTGGGTGTTGAGAAAGGAAAAGAGTTTAATTCATAGAATCATAGAATTCTACTGGAGGGTCAGTTCCTGGTTAGACTTTAGGAGAGAACATTGATTTTGGTTGGATTTCTTTTGGATGTTGAGACAGGGAATTAATTTAATTCTAACAGAGAGTCAATTCCTGGTTAGACTTTGGGTGAGAATATTGATTTTTTGGGTTTCTTTTAGGTGTCAAGAAGGGCAATTAATTTAATTTTGCCAGAGGGTCAGCTCTTGGCTAGACTTTGGGTGAGAATACTGATTTTTTGAGGTGCCTTGGGGCAAGAATATCGATTTTTTTGGGGCTTCGAGTGCAAGAATAAATTTGAGGGGGGGCATTTTTTTGGCATCTTGAGAAAGCAATTTTAATTCCACTGTAGGGATTGCCTCCAGGTTAGACTTCTCCCGAGAATATTGACTTCTGGGCTGATTTTTGTGGGGG
>NW_009744499.1:0-588 GCF_000703405.1 Apaloderma vittatum | reverse complement strand
AATATCACCGTTAGGAACCGATGTCGTGTAATTTTTCTGTCGTTATTCTATTAGAAGAAAACGTGCAAGTAGTTGCCAACTGAAAATCAAGGACTCGAAGTGAGAAGGCAGTGTCTGGCTCAACAGCTTTTTTGTGATGCCCATCTAATTGCTTGCACGGCTATGCACGTCGCAATCGATACGGAAGAACTGCACGGCCGGGACAATCGGACCACTGGAAGCTTTTGCCGCGTAAACACAAAAGAAAGCTGAAGCCAATCGACCAAGTCTGTGAGATCTATGCACATAGATTAAGGGTATGTGGGGAAAGGGATCGCCTTCGTCAAACCAGTTAACGTGGTGCGCCGCTCAACCAGGCAGACGTGCACAGACACCTGAGTGTAGTGTGTCAAAACTACAAAATCGTCAAAACAAAATCATCAGCTAAAGTTAAAAGCCTCAAGCTTTGCTGATAAGTCGTCAAACCTCCCAGCTCCCTTAGAGAATTGTGTCTTTTGCAGAGAAGGAGAGCACGAAGCGAGTTGTAAGAGTCCACTGGACCCTGTGGGACGCACAAGAAGGTGCCAAAGGAGCCGGCTTATATGGCTG
>NW_009744498.1:0-577 GCF_000703405.1 Apaloderma vittatum | reverse complement strand
ACTCACTCCACCATTGTCAGCTAGAACCTGAATGATGCTAGCTTGCTTATATCGTCAGTAAAAGTGTAAAAAAATAATGACTCTGCCAACCTCAATGTGAGCACCTCTGCATAATCAACTGTTGCTTCCTTCAGGAATATATCAAACATCATATAAATTGTAAATGTACGTTGTTGCATAGGAGCAACTCACTATGAGTGTGAGATTTGATAACAGATAATATGTATGTATAAACTTGCTAATTTTTTTTATGTCAAAGTAAATTTACTTTCTCAGTGTTGTAGTTTTTTATAAAACAAATAACTCTGTTCCCCTCTTAGGAAAAAATTAAGAGAATCCAGCGAATCAGAATGGAGAAAGAACTTCGAGCTCAGCAAATTTTGGAGGTAAAAATAACAGCTCGAATAGAATTTTTGTGCTGCCGTTTTAAAGAATGTTGTATTTTAATAGTTAAAATAGTTTCAATATAACAGCTCTAACAACCTGGACTTCAAAGGCCAGTTCAGAAATGTGTTTTGAAATATTTTTCTTAACAAGTAAGTTTATAATAACTGTGACCCAAATCTTGCCAATGTTC
>NW_009744497.1:0-590 GCF_000703405.1 Apaloderma vittatum | reverse complement strand
CATTCAAGATCTGTTCTATTACCTGCAGTTAGGATCATCCTTGAAAATATATTTGTTAGCAAAACTCTGTGGTGTGCTGTATGTCAGATTTAACGAGGATGAAGAAAATGTCCTTGATATAGCATTTGTTCCAATTCGTTTAGGTATCAAATCAGTTTGGAACCTTATGTTGCAGATTTGACATAAATATATCTGCAGCTATTATAGAAATGATCCCGAACTCATAGTTCCCAGGAGTTGTTTGTGATGCAGCCTATTCTACAAACGATATTCAGCTACAAAGCATAATTTGTTTGATATAGCAAAGACTTCCATGCGTCTTTCACTGTGTTATGCTATTCATTGATAGTGTGAAACGTATTATTGATTGCTACAAGGTATTCTGGTAGAATACTGTGGAAGGATTGAAGTTTACAGATTTATTATACTATCATGCAGTACGTTTATTCTTGGCATAATATCTACTAATCATATATTATTTAGAAGACAAACATTAGTTTATGAGCGTGAAACAAGATATTGCTTTAGAAGAATGCATATAAATCTTTCTACAGGAGATACTAGCTATTGGTATAAAAGGGATTTCTTTT
>NW_009744496.1:0-573 GCF_000703405.1 Apaloderma vittatum | reverse complement strand
AGGAACAGCTGTCATTGCCGTGGCCATCGCATCTCTTGTCTAAGCGTTAAGGACACAGAATGCCCCTGAAGTCATCAGTTCAGGATTGCCTGTTGCCATCTGCCCCACGTCTCCTTTGTGGTGTTTCCTAGTACCAGGCCCAGGGGCTGACAGCACGGCTTTGGGGAATGAGTTGGGCTGGAGGAGACCTCAGGGGTCCCCTTCCGAGGTAGGGTCCACCCTCCTGCTCAGAACAGTGTCCACACTGAATTCACACCAGATTCCTCAGCAAGATGATTCCATGGCACTGTGGAAAATATTGGTAAAGCTCAGTCAGTGTAAGAAATGTTACTGAGAAGAGTAGCTTAGCTCTCATTGGGGGATGGAAAGAGAAGGGGGCATGTTTCGTCCTCGTTTTAGTCTGGGGCTTTGCTGTCAATACAGATACAGTCTTAAAACAGCGCTCGATTTGCCTTAACAGCTTTGCGTCCAAAAACCTGCATACGTGAAAAAGGACTGCCGAGGAGGAAACGATAACAAGGGACTGTGATTGGAAAGTCCTGAATACGTACAGCCCTAAAAAACCTGCAATCC
>NW_009744495.1:0-584 GCF_000703405.1 Apaloderma vittatum | reverse complement strand
ATAGCCTTAATATATGAAAGGAAAGATTTATAGGAAGAAATATTATTTTTTTACTAGTACAAATTTTGTATTTGAAAAAAGAAGCATGTTTTATTTTTTAGTGCAAGCCCACTTTCAGGTCTGAAACCAAAGCCTTTTACTGATCATAGGATGGCAGCTCTGAACAAATGCTCTTACCTTGCACCACCTTCTTTACAGCAGAACTGGGGAAAAATTGGCTGCTATTTCTCAACACAGCTTATTACTCAGAAGAAAACAACTAAGAATAAATGACATAATTATATCATACATAAACAGCCAATGAACTTCAAATAGAACTATACAGCACTTTAACACTTAGAAAGAAAAAGACACAGCAGATACAGGCTTTTGCACCTTCACAATGTTTCTTGCCTGTTGTTTTCTGTTACTTGCCCCACTCCTTTCCTCTCACTGCACCTTACGAATCCTTGTGCTTTTCTTTCAATGTATGTGTCTTCCCCATAGTTCTCTACAGCCTACTTTGCGTATCCCAGTAATGGTTTCTTCTTACTCTTAGAATACACTGTGATACAGTGCACCTAAACACTAAGAAAGGTTTCCTG
>NW_009744494.1:0-588 GCF_000703405.1 Apaloderma vittatum | reverse complement strand
CATTTGGATTTAGTTTTGCGGTGATCTACAAACATGCCATTGGCTTGAGAACCCTAACCAAACAATAACGTGCTTTCATTTTACAACTGACTTTGTTCTAGACTGCCATTCTTTAAATACTGCTATCAGTGCGGGCGTTCAGTCGGGGTCCAGCTATCAGCTTGCATGCGTTGTCATGAAGTTTTCACCTGCAGTGAGACTTGCAGGAGGAAATCCTGGAATGAGCGACATAAGCAGGAGTGCCTGGGATCGCTGGGTAAGTCTGACTGTCTAATATTACCATGTGAGTGCGATGGCCCGTGCATGTTTACTGACCCGGATCTGCCTGCCTTGTCATGGACCAGTAAAATGTGTTTTACAAAGGAGTTTAAAAAGGCTCACTGCCATCACTTAGTAGCTATAGCTTTTGTAAAGCCAACAGCTTTAAGAGAGCTGCTGCTGTGTCATTACTCTCAAGAGAGAGAAGAATCTTTAAGGTAAGTGCAGAGCAAAGGAAGTTCTCTTAAGACTAAGGTTAGCTACTGTGCATATCAATAGTCAACCTTTTTGGGCTGAAGGACCACAATAGATGTAATACGCTAGGCAGGG
>NW_009744493.1:0-584 GCF_000703405.1 Apaloderma vittatum | reverse complement strand
AAAGCATGGCACTGAAGATGCCAAGACGGCATCAATAAACAGCCCGAGGACAAAAGACTTAGTCCTAACCTTACCGTTAGTTATAGCCAGATACATACATGCAAGTATCCGCACTCCAGTGTAAATGCCCTTAGACTCTTATATTTACTTAAGATAGAGGAGCAGACATCAGGCACGCCCCCGCAGCCCAAGACGTCTTGCTTAGCCACACCCCCACGGGTATTCAGCAGTAGTTAACATTAAGCAATAAGTGAAAACTTGACTTAGTCATGGCTACCCTCAGGGCCGGTAAATCTTGTGCCAGCCACCGCGGTCAGACAAGAGGCTCAAATTAACTGTCATACGGCGTAAAGAGTGGCATGAAACTATCAAAGCAACTAAGACCAAAACTCAACTAAGCTGTCATAAGCTAAAGATGCATCTAAGACTACCTCTAAAGACAATCTTAGCTCAACCTCACACGACGGACTAAACGCCACGAAAGCTAGGGCCCAAACTGGGATTAGATACCCCACTATGCCTAGCCCTAAATCTTGATGTGCTACTCCCACCTAGCCATCCGCCTGGGAACTACGAGCACAAAC
>NW_009744492.1:0-589 GCF_000703405.1 Apaloderma vittatum | reverse complement strand
TTTTTTAAGGAAAACTCTAAAGATTGCTTTAAATGAATACATATAATTTTCCTGCGCAGAGTACAGTGCCTGATTACTCTGTTCCAGCCCTCCAGCAGCTGAATGCATGGCTCCAGTGAGGGCAAGGGATCCTGCTCATCTTTCACTACACTGTATGTTTTACACTTTGAGAAGTTAGTGGGTAAATAAGCAAATCTGAATTTGTAGGTTTGCTAATACTGTGGAACATTTTTCCAACTATTTGCAGTATTTCCAAATGCTTTCTGCTCCTGTGTCCCCTCCCAGTTATCCACAGGTCAGACCATGACTTGTGTGGCACTGTAGCTAACGTGGAGGAGAGTTTCAGTCTCAGGCAGACCGAGGCAGGTAGTGTGTTCAGTAGCACATCAGTCTTGTCGTCCAGCTTTACCTTTTCTGTTGGGTGTTTTTGCTTGCTCAGCCTAAGGAGAGAAGGGCGCTGCTGTGATCGAGGCATTGCACCCACGCTGGGTAAATAAGCCTTGGGAAACCGTGCGGCGCTGGCAAGTCATTGGCTGTGGCCGGCAGATCGAGAGGTTATTTTTCCCCTTTACTGTGATCTTGTGAGACG
>NW_009744491.1:0-567 GCF_000703405.1 Apaloderma vittatum | reverse complement strand
ATGTGCTGAAGTTATCTTTCAAGACTCCTAAATTTAAAGGGCTATTTCAGGGATGTATTGTCTGTCTTGACCAAACTCCTTCCCTGTAAAGAGCTTTGAAAAAGTTTTATAGGTTTAGCCACAGCCAGGAGTTTCTTTCAGGTAGTGCTATAATTTCTCTTTGAAGAATTTAAAATTGTGCTTTATGCTGGCACTTCTCCCTCTAGTAATATATTTTCCTTCATCAGCCTTGTTCCCAGCAGCTGTTGCTATTTCACATGAGTGCAGTGGAGCCACACCTGATTCAGGCAGATCAACTCAGCTTATTTACCAGCAGCAGGAAGCTCAGCAACTGATGCTCAGCTGGGTTAGACCACCCCGAGCTTTGCATTGCCCAACAGGATAGTTGCAGCATCAGAACTGCTGTATTCACAACCAGCTCGGCTAACTCCTAAGCTGCTTTTCAACAACATTGCAGACAGTCACAGGTCTCCAAAAAGAAAGGGGTTCTGAACTATTACAAAGCTGAATAAAAGCAAATGGTTCCAATTCTTAGAATGATAGCCACACACAGCTTCCCAAAATAGG
>NW_009744490.1:0-584 GCF_000703405.1 Apaloderma vittatum | reverse complement strand
CTGCTGCCCTGAGACCCAAATCCCATGCTGATTTGTTGCAGGGGAAATGTTGCATCTCTCTCTGCTATCCAAAGGAGCATTTGCAGGCAGCAACTCTTTGCAAAGGTTTCCAGCACTTTCTGTTCCCAGGCTTTGGCCCTTCTGCAAAAACTGTGCTCTGCAGGCACCGTCACTGTGCACGGTGTCCACGCTGGCCTGGGATCTTCAGCCACTGACAATGATGAAATATTGCACTTGCTGATGACCAGCCCCGTGCAGTGCTGAGCTGTAGCTGGGCTGCTGAAGCTGCACACTGCAGAGCAACAAGTTAGGGACTGGAAAGGAAAGCAAGGACTAGTGTGTTTTGCTCCTGTGGCTTCTGCCACCCATCATTATCCACTCAGTGGGAGGCCTTGTGGCACCAGAGCAAAGCATTGCAGCAGCTCCCCCTTCTCAACTATGGGGTTGGGGCCCGTGCTTTCCTCTGGACAGACACCTTCCAGACCCCCAAGATTTTGGGGTCAGTCTCTTCTTCCAGGTAACAAGTGATAGAACAAGAGGAGATGGCCTCAGGTTGTGTCAGGAGAGGTTTGGATTGGATATTA
>NW_009744489.1:0-589 GCF_000703405.1 Apaloderma vittatum | reverse complement strand
CGGCAGCAGCACCAGGAGCAGCACGATGTCAAGGAACAGGTCCATTGCTCCCAGACTTGCAGTGATGTCTGGGCTTCCCAGTCACAGGACTTGAGTGCACGCCAGTGGTTTTGGGAGTTCTGTGACTGCGAAGCCTGTGACTCTGGTGTCCACAGCCCCGCATCCTCCTTTTATGTCCTGCAGCAGGCACTGCCCTTTGTGACATCATGGGGCAGGCAAAGCGCCCCTTTGTGACATCATCGGGTGACCTCAGCCACCCTAGACCCTCTACCCTGGGAACTGCTTGATGCTTCAAAAACACAAAGTGGGGGGAACACAACTGGCAGCAACTCTGGAGCGCAGGGCATGAACTAACCTGGGCAGATTTGTGGTGGTACCTACAGGCCGGTCCCCAACACTTGCCCCCAGCAAAGTGGGCTCTCTGGAGCCCTTTCTGGTAACGCACCAGACCTCAAGGAGCAGCCTCCAGTAAAGGACACATCCATCTCCAGGCTCCCTAGGGCTATGCCAGCAGCTGTGGAGGGCATGGGTGGGGGCCCAGAGAGCACCTGAGCCGCTGCCCGACCTGTCCAGTGCTCCCCCTGCCAGC
>NW_009744488.1:0-589 GCF_000703405.1 Apaloderma vittatum | reverse complement strand
GCAGCTTGGAAGGTGGCAGGAGAAAGAGGGAAATGGAACAAGCAGAAGAATAACCTTTTCATTAACATTTGTCATTTCTCACCACGGTAAGATTTAACTGTTTCTTAGCAAATCAGCTCTGAAAGCCTCTCTGACATTACAGTGATTTGGCATCACTCGGAGTCCTACCTGGTGATATTAAAATACAAAGCCCAGTAGAACAGCAGCAGCGAATAAAACGTTTATACTACTGTGGCCAATCCAGTATTATACACGGAGCAGCCTTCTATTCCCTGTTGGTTCGTGTTTTTGTACAATATTAAGCTGAATCATTCAAACTCCTGCACCTGCCACCAACCTGAGTTTCCTCCCAAGGCAGAAATATATCCGACCTAGCAGACAGGGCTCAAAGCGAAAATTCAGTTCATAATGCAAAGCTTCAAAAGGCCAGAAAGTATTAATGCACTTAGTGGGTGTCGGGTTAGAACTCTTAGAACGCAGGCTGAGGACGTTTTTGTGAATATCGTTAGGGCTGAGAAAGGAACTGTGGCAGGAAGAAGCTCTCACATGATGTGTTTCTTCTGCCCCACCTGTGCCAAAATAAAAAAAA
>NW_009744487.1:0-588 GCF_000703405.1 Apaloderma vittatum | reverse complement strand
CTGAAAAGATTAAAATCAGTGCAAAGGCCAAAATAATCAGTGTCAAAAGTTACGAGAGCCCCAGAAAAGGTTCCCAGGGAAGTTATTGAGGTCCTGGAGACCAAAGCCAGGAAGCCCAGACATGTTGTATGAGACTACAGAGAAAGGAAAGGCATTCTGTCTGCACCCACCTGAAGCACTTCCTGCCAGTTTTAATTAGTGGCATTCATTCAGGCACACATTCAAATAAAAATATCATATTCACTCTACAATTTTCTTGCCTGCCTACACAGCTTGAACCCATTAACCAAAGTGAGATTTTAAATCAATGCTGTACAAAGAGGGTACAAAATTCCCTGTATGGAACTTAACACTGTTTTGTGATGTTGATACAGCATTATTTGAAAATTTTCTCAACGAAACAAAATTCATTTACTGTGACAAGTTTTGTTCGCAGGCTGCTGCAAAATTTTAACAATTTCTTCTGGGGAAAAGGAGCAATAACTTCAAATTTAAATTAAATTAAACAACACAGAAAAAAAACAGTGAGCTGCATTGAAACTTAAAGAAAACATCACTAATAACATGTCCCTTTCACATAGACAAAAA
>NW_009744486.1:0-589 GCF_000703405.1 Apaloderma vittatum | reverse complement strand
TCCCTTCCAGCCTAGGCCATTTTATGATTCTTTTGGGGTTTTTTTATGGTGTCTGCCCATACTTCTTTCTCTTCCCTTGCCGCTAACTATGTGATTTGTTTGAACTTGTCATGGAGCAAAAGGGATTTTTTTGATTAACTACAATGTCCAAGGTCACATAGAACCCTTTGGAGGAAGGGGGAACCGCAGCCACCTTGAGAGGTCCACTTAGTCCAAGGATGCTTCTGTTAGCTCTCTGCCCTGCCTTAGAAGAACACAACAAGCAAGACAGAGTGTTGTTTATAGATCTTATGGTTTTAATCTGTCCCAGCAGATTGGAGTTTTGTCCTTCAGATAGCTAATCTTGTTCTAATAGCATTTTAATACTGTTCTGCTTTAGTAGCTGGGAATTGTCCTGCAATGCCTACTTTTAGGAAAAATTGGAGGCAATTTCACTTTCATAGTCTTGTTGTCTGAGGTTTTCTCCACAACTGTAGTGAGTTGGTATGCCAAAAGAGGATCCAGTCCCTAAAATAAAGACGATGTATTTTGATTTAATAGTTCACACTAGTGGGAGAAAAGATTTATTACTTCTCTTTGAAATATGTCA
>NW_009744485.1:0-588 GCF_000703405.1 Apaloderma vittatum | reverse complement strand
AACTAAAGGGTACATAGAGTTTGGGAAGTCAGCAGAGAAATGCTCGGCCCCTGCAGCAGAAGCAGGAGTGCTTTTTGGGTCACAGAGGTTCCCCCTTTTGTTGGGTATGGCAGCAGTCCCCAGAGTTGGAATTTGATGGTCTGATCGTGCGGCCCTTGTCATGGATCTTGAAGAGAAGCTTTACTTTGAGATCTCTTTCATGCATCTACAAAAGAAGAAAATAATTCTCCAACTCATAGTGTGAGGTGTCCGCTGCTTTTAATCGCTTCTAAGGTGCACTTTTTGCCTAACCTGTTGCCAAATGGAAAATGAAAAGGAATACCCTGCCTTGTATGTCCTTGGAAGAGTAGATACTGTATGAAAACTCCTGTCATTCTCTGAGGGTTTCCTACAGTTATTTTGGAGTGGAAGGGAAGGGTCAGAAGCACGACAAGCTTTCCAGTGCTGCAAAACCCACTTTTGCTTTTCATATTTACCCCTAAACTTGCATGCTCTGCTTAAAGATATAATTAACTTGCACAAAAAGGACACAAGTAGATGAGTTACTGTCTTAATGACAGTCTCTAGACTGTTGACAAACAAGAATAA
>NW_009744484.1:0-572 GCF_000703405.1 Apaloderma vittatum | reverse complement strand
TTTTTTTTTGTGGTTGACTGGGCGGATTGACTAATTCTTTGGATTCATTTCAGAGCAACGTGATTGCCATTGATTTATATTCGAATCATGGTATTGTCCAGAAATATCTATCAAAAGAGTTGTTCTGGGTCCAGTGCAAATCGGAAGTTAGTTCTGGAACACAGAAATGGGTTTTTACAGAATCATGTAATCTCAATCTATTTGTTTATCTTTTAAAAACTAAATGAAAATCCCTCACTATTTCCATTACATATTGTCTAAGGTATCCCTATCCATTTTGTATCAGACACTGTATTAATTTACTATTGCAGCATCTTGGTTTTAAGGAAATCTTTACATGTAAATGTTAATTGACCATTTTGATACACTACCGACCTCCACTATCTTACGTTTTTGTCATTCCTTTTTTCAAAGGCTATCTTAGAGGACCATTAAAGAGGGCGAGAGTGCGGAACTGCGCATCAGCCACCAGCTTCTAAGATAGCAGCCTGTGCTTTTATCCAAGGAGATCTAAACAGGCTCGAGAGCTGGGCGCAGGTGGACCTCATGAAGTTCAATAAGGACAAGTGTAG
>NW_009744483.1:0-586 GCF_000703405.1 Apaloderma vittatum | reverse complement strand
CCCTAAACCATATCACCTGTAGAGGTGTTGTGTCATCACCTCTTTCACACAAAAGTGATAGCTGTCCTACAGAAAAGGAAGGACTCCACTTACTTTTATGGAAGTCTGAGCATGAGTGGAGAGACTACCATTTCCAAAAAATGCAAAACTTATAGATTTTGCAGTTAGTTCTAAAAGCATATTGCAAACATTATTAAATTAAACAGCTACTCACAGTGATGAAGCAGGAAAAAGTCAAGAAAGAGAAAATTAATTTTCACTTCAATGAAGATTCTCAGTCCAGGAATATCCCTTTCCATGTAAAATGCTTTGGTTCTCTTTCGAGAAATGCTAAACCTATCTTGTACCCCTCAGTAGATGGATTTAATTTTTAACTTTCATTGAGTTATTATGCTATGATATATCGAATTTTAGAGTAACTGCAATATATTTTTGATTCACTTGATCACCTTTCCCCCACTCCTGGGATAACCATGGTAATTCTAGAGTTAATACATGTCAATGAGAGCCAACCTTCTAGGACATGTGCATTTACCAGACCAAAATATAACCCCGTACTAGCTACTATGAAGAAAATTAACACTAT
>NW_009744482.1:0-588 GCF_000703405.1 Apaloderma vittatum | reverse complement strand
GCTCCTCTCTGCCCTCCAACACCTTCCCCTGGGGCTGGTTTTAGTACCTGTCCACTCAGCAGCTTCGAGCAGACTTTTCTTAGAGCCACAGACCTGTCAGAGCAATTTCTTCCTCGTCCCACCCAGAACTCGCATTTCTGTAAAGCTGCTCTTGGATGGGGTCCGCGAGGGGCAAGTTCAGCTGTGTGCCAATCTCCAGTGCGTGCTATGAAAAACATGCTTTTTTCCCAAGCATTATCTCATCCCCCTCACTGGCCTTTACACTACAGGGGGAAAAAGGCAGATAAGTGAAAGCTGTGTTTTTGTGGAAGATGGGAAACTAGAATCTCCTTCTGTTTCTCTCCAGGGTCCCCCTCAGATGCTATACATGATTAAGTTTCTATAATGTTTGTCTAATTTATTTATTTTATCTGGCTTCTTGGATCTGATCTTGCCTCAGGCAATGTGAAAGACAAAACTCAGTGGAGTACAGTTTTTTAAAGGTCTAAGCTGTCCTGAAGTATGTTTTCTGTGCCATGTGACCTTTATAGGTCATCAATGTATTTGCTTAGGATGGCAAAACAATTTATTAAGAACTTTTTTTTTTTT
>NW_009744481.1:0-588 GCF_000703405.1 Apaloderma vittatum | reverse complement strand
GGCATTTATATCTCATGGTAAGCCATAAATTTGTGGAATGTCCGAAGTTGTGGCTTAAGTTACAGCTATTGGGCTTCAAGACAAGTTAAATCCAAATTACAGAAGCATACCTTTAAGGCAGGTTACCCTTCTGACTCAAACAGGCATGATTTTATACCCTGACACCTATAAGGGTTCCTGTCCTGCTACTGGAGCGACTGAATTATTTGTAGACACCTGCAAAACCACAAGTCTACAGGCAGAGCATCAAGATCGCCAGGCACTCGTCTCAGAACCCTCAGGTCCACAGCAATGAGCTCATCACCTGTTGACATTCCCACGTGGAAACTTGCTTTATTTTTTTCCTCCACTCAGGAAGCTTATTCCATGTTAATGTTAAACTGGGATTCATCTACATAAATGCCTCAGCACTGAAAAACCCTCC
The DNA here is from genome assembly GCF_000703405.1 of Apaloderma vittatum. Lineage (NCBI taxonomy): Eukaryota > Metazoa > Chordata > Aves > Trogoniformes > Trogonidae > Apaloderma > Apaloderma vittatum. The sequence goes on along the minus strand of NW_009744481.1, from coordinate 164 downwards.
TTAAAGATCTAGAGCTCTATTTGAACTTTTGACTGATCTCGCGATGGAGTTAAGAGCTGGCAGGCTGCTACACACAAATGCAGAAAATGACATAAATATCAGCACACCTACAATTAATCAAACTGTCACTAGATTCTGCAAAATTAAGAAAGTGCTAAAAAAAA
>NW_009744480.1:0-587 GCF_000703405.1 Apaloderma vittatum | reverse complement strand
TTAACTCCTTTTGCTACTACAAGACTGGAGACTGGCAATAGTCACTTAGAGTCTTTGCTGTACCTGGTCTAGGAATGGGAATCTACTGGTGCAACAACTAATAGCATTCAAAATGTTAAACGAAACCAAAGAAAAACCTATAAAGGATATTTGCTGAAATATAGTTAACTGATGAGCAACGTAGTGCAATTTGCAAACTAGGCAACCAGCACTTAGTGGACATGTGGATAGTGGATCCCATCTAGCTTACTCTTGACTCCGCTAATGTTTAAATACCCACACTTGATATCTTTTCCTCACCAAGTCCTACAGAAGGGCTAGTTTCCTGTGAAGCCCTGATACTTAAACTCTGCATAAATGTGAATCAAGTTCTACCTGTATGACTTCAGTTCTATTTCTCTCTGCACGTCCATAATTTAATCTTTGGGTGAAATTTTTCTGGATGGGGAATGATTGGTATTCTGGCTGCTGCCTTCTGTATTGCTAATTGGCCTGGGTGGGGGGGTATCCCACGGAAGAGGGACACAGGCACAAACAGAAGGATAAGCTTATTTTGCTGTCTTTTTCAAAGTATTACAAGAATAAGG
>NW_009744479.1:0-587 GCF_000703405.1 Apaloderma vittatum | reverse complement strand
GTAATGCAGGAGGACGGGGAGATGTGGTGTGTACCTCGAGGGGAGTTAACCCTGGGGGAAGATAATCCATTATTTGAGTTGTGTGTCATAACTGTATGTCAAAGTAGTACAGTAGGAGCCACTAAAACTGAGGATGAGCCTTTTACGGAACTAGGCAAGACACAGCTAGTTTCAATGCCCAACAACCCAACCCAACACACCAGATCCTATTAAAGCTCTACTTCTCTGGGGTTTTTTGATCTTTTCCAAATTATCTCTGCTTTACTTTTCCTAATGCCAAGTGCACAGGTTCCCTCTTGGAACATACCTTAGGCACTAACGTCTCCTTACTCTTCCACAGCACTAGCTAAGCAAGAGAACTGTAGTAATTTCAGATTTACACTCCTGTAAATAAGAAGAGTAGGTTCATGATTCTGACTTGTCTGAAATGCAGACTATCTTCTCACACATTTACAATGTTATAGCAATGTCACTAAGATGAAACAACATATTGTCAAGTCATAAAAATACATAAATTATCATAGTGTAAGTGTTATGACATAGCACTGGATTATCACTAAGATGATATGTGTTCTTGGAAATAAAAA
>NW_009744478.1:0-579 GCF_000703405.1 Apaloderma vittatum | reverse complement strand
CAAAAGCCACAATTACATGAGAAGAACAGCCAATTTTTTATGAACACATATTTCTTTCATATATAAGAATAAGCAGAGTTCTTGATCCCTTAAAAAAGAATAAGACCAAATTATTTAATGACTGAAACAACTCACATCCTTATTATCAGAGTTCTAATTCTGATTTTTGCTAGAAACCAATGCCACTGATTACAACATGACATGCAGGTGGTAGCTGCCCCTTGCAGAAGAGCCAGGCTGAGTGCATTCAGCTGGTAGAAACACAGTTTTGGAGGGTGGGGGCTGCAGAGCCACCTGTGTGGGAGCCCTGGGTCAGTCACAGCTGGGTCATGTTAGATTCAGACCTAACAGAAACAACTTGTTCTTGTGCCAAAACATCACCTGGGGTGGATTCAGGAGAGCGGTGGCTGCAGGCAGGGTAGTTGCTGTGGAGGAGCCCTGCCCGGAGGACCGCTGGGGACACTCTCCTGGAAGAAGGTGACTCGTATTAGAAGAGCAACCCTTGGGGATCGAACGCTCCTGGGGGACTTTGGCCTGTGGACTGATCCGCCCTGGAGTCAGGAGGAAACCAGGTGTCAG
>NW_009744477.1:0-582 GCF_000703405.1 Apaloderma vittatum | reverse complement strand
CATTCTGTGATTCTGTGATTCTGTGATACTCGCTCAACAAAACGCCCCACATCAATTATTCCAGAAAATTTTGGGAATAAATAATTGAAAAAAATCTCCAGCAGTACTCAGCAAACAGAAAGCTTGATTGCATTTGCTCCTTTGCTCTGTACTTCATGATCTCAGCAGCTGTGAGACTTGGCACCTGAGAGCACAACGTGGCTCTGTGAGACACTAGCAGGACCCTGAGCAAAGCAGGAGTACCTGCCACTCTGCAGGGTAACAAAGTCAATGCTGGTGGGCCTCTAACAAATCAGCAAAATTCAATACACAGTTCAGGTGAGAAGTATACTCCAGCACACATAACCAGTTTCCCGTGTACGCAGCTGGTATGTACATCACCTGCAGTATTTGGGGTTTGCTTGCTCTCAGGTTACTAGGAGACCATTATTTCCCAGCTCTATCCTCTCAGATAAAAGGAGATTACTACTTCCACATTTCAAAAAGGAGATTGAGCGGAACGAGAGCAGAGAAGGACACAGAGGTATTCATGGATGAAAAACTTAGTATCAGCCAGCAATGTGCACTCGCAGCCCAGAAAGC
>NW_009744476.1:0-586 GCF_000703405.1 Apaloderma vittatum | reverse complement strand
AGAAAATCTTATGCTTGAATACAACCCAGAAATTTTTAAAACATTAAAAAAAAAGTATTTCTCAGAAAATGGTTATCCTTCCCCCTCTTTGCGGGCATGTAATGCCCATTAATATTAATAAGATTTATGCAGGTGTTTCAAAAAGAGTGGGATATATTATATCAAATTAAAGTTTTTTAGGCCAGTCATGGTTAGGAAATTTCCTATCTGGCTACCAAGTAAGGGCAGTTATCTGAGGATATCTGAGCACTTTCTGAAAAACAAGTGAACCCAGTGGGCTCCCAGTGGAAGCTGAGGGCACGCAACAGAACAGCAACGTGATCTAAGCCAGACATTCAGGTAGTAATACTTTCAAAAACTACCAAACATATTACTGATTATGTGAAAAATAAAAACCATGGAGAATGTTGACTGTTTCCTGAGAGTGAGAAGTTACGGCAACTCAGAGAAAACCCATGGGAGTAAAGAATCCTCAAATATAACATTAAGATTTCAAATGTGAAAAGTAGGAAGTTAAATATTTAAAGCTTAAGCATGTTTTGGGTCCCAACATGATCATTTTTGACACATTGAAATCTTTAAACTA
>NW_009744475.1:0-578 GCF_000703405.1 Apaloderma vittatum | reverse complement strand
TCAGTTGTTCTGGGTGAACCTTCATGAATTTTTTCTTGTCATCTGGAATTATAGATGACAGTGGTCTGGATGCAAATTTGCTTCAGTGATTTTGTGGAAGGAAGGAAACTGGTAACATAGGAAGGATGAGCCAAGCCTGCCCTCTTTCTGCTACTTGTTCCTTAACCACAAGGCCACTTGTGTCAGAAACAGTACACAGAGCCCATTTTTAAATTCCCACTGTCTCAAGTAAGCTGCAGAGGAAGCAACTGCTTTTAGAGGGAAATAACTCAGAGGAGTCAAGGGCAGATTTTCCTTCTGCAACTGCTGGTTCGCTCTGAGGAGCTGCACACACAACTAGGGTTGTCTGTTTAGCAATATTGAACTGTATTGGGTGTAGTGTAGTGTAGTGTATTGCATTGTATTGTATTGTGTGCATATCCTGAGTCATGTTCACGTTGCACCATGTAAGCAAATGCAAGGCATTTATTTTAAATATAAAATTAATTCATTAATTCTATAGCAAAATACCAACTATTAGTAACCCTAAATGAAATAAGTACTTGAAAAGCATATGATACAAAAATAATTATTGTAGT
>NW_009744474.1:0-586 GCF_000703405.1 Apaloderma vittatum | reverse complement strand
AATTAGTGTAGTAGGCACTTAATTAGTGTTTATATGTAGCGTTTGATGTTAATTAGGGGTATTAATATTACTGATGCCTAAGGTGTTAATTGGGGCTATTAATTACGGTTATTAATTAGTGTTAGTGATGTCTAATTAGCATTTGTAAGTAGTATTATCAGGTGATAATTAGAGCTATTAATTAGTAGCATCAAGGGTTTAATTAGGATTACTAATTAGTGTTGTGGGGAGTCAAGGCTTTTCATTGGTGTTATTGGTGGCTAATTAGGGTTATTAATTAGTGTCATCAAGGGCTGGTTAGGCCTTTTAATTAGTGTTATTATTTAATTGATGTTGTTATTTAATTAGTGTTAGATGTAGGACTTAATTAGTTATTAGAACATAATTGCTGTACTTAATTAGTGGCTTTAGGGCCTAATTAGGCCATTAATTAATGTCATGATGACATAATTACAGTTATTAATTAGCGCCATTGGACAATTAATTGGAACTTTTAATTAATTTTATAAAGGCCTGGTCAGGGCTGTTAATTAGCGCTATTGGAGGTTAATTAGGGCTGATTAACTCCCCTAATTAGGGGCTGGGG
>NW_009744473.1:0-585 GCF_000703405.1 Apaloderma vittatum | reverse complement strand
CAAAAGAAACCTACAAAGATTAATTGCAAGCTCAAGCCTCATACTGTAAAATGTAATTATCTTTGCTTTTGAAACAAAGATTGCATGGGTGCCAATCAGACCATTGAATTTAAACCATCTCTGAGGGCTGAATCCCTTGGCTGTTATGGGTTATAGGCTCAAAGCCCAGCTACTCCATTGCATGTACATCACTATAAAAAAGTCTGACCGCTACTCAAACTCATACGGTCTGTAACACCAGTGCTCCTTCCCTAGTCTTCTCAGGTTCTGCCTTCCTTACTCAGAGGATAAATGGGTTTTTATAAAAATAGTCTTCACTTTTACCAGTGTTGCATTGATCAGTGCCAAGCAAGACCACTTTTTCTTTCTTCCCTCATTGTACTAGAAAATGTCACTTCTTTAACTCAAACATAAATAATCTCCTTTGTGTAGATGCATGGTTTGTCTGTATTACTACCTTCCTGAGACCAGAATATTCATGCGTTGCACTGGCAAAGTATTCCTGACATGGACGCAGGCAGATAGCACTGACAGAAGGCACCTGTGCCAGTCACAGAAGGATTTGGCCTGATTTTACCTAAGGAA
>NW_009744472.1:0-586 GCF_000703405.1 Apaloderma vittatum | reverse complement strand
TTTTCCTCGGTGAAACTGGGAGCGAATGCTGGGAAGGGGAGAAGCTGCTCTGAGCTTCCATGGGTTTGGCTCGGGAGCTCCGGCGGGGTTTTGAGCGCTGGCAGGCTGTGGGCAGGAGTGATCCCGTCCTCTCAGGGTTTGCTTGAGAAGGGAATGTTCTCCGGCGCTTTACCAGAGGCGACGTGGGTGGGCAGAGCTTGGCCGCCTGCCCCGCTCCTTCGGGGGCCAAGGACGGAGCGTTTCCCTCTCTCCTCACCTCGGTTTTCGCGGCTGCAAAATGAATACAGCGATTCGTGTCTCTTGGAGGAGAGGAGGGGATCATGGATGGGTTTCCCTGACCTGTGGAGTTTTCTTGGAATAGAGGTCAGGAGAGTGAAAGATGTTATGAATGCTGAAATGTCAGTGAAGCAGAGTTATCCCCACAGCACACGGGATATTTGTGGGTCATGCGTTGAAGGCATTTTTCTTCTCCCATGTGTTTTGCTTCATAGAGAACTGAGCTCTTAGAAATAGGCAGGTTCCCAAGACTTGCCCAGAGGCTTTATTGTGCTGCAACGTTCCTCTCTTCATTGCTGAGGACGAGAGC
>NW_009744471.1:0-580 GCF_000703405.1 Apaloderma vittatum | reverse complement strand
TTGATTACCCATATTTATAGTTCAGTATTTTAGGATTGGAATACTGAAATTTCTTTTCACAGTGGTAAAAATATTTATATAAAAGAAAAAGAACCTTTGTAGATGGGGGTTCTTTTTAAAAGAAGGCTGAATTTTCTATAATGCAACTGTTTTTTCTCTATTGGAAAATGTCTGTATTCAAAACAAAGCCAGAATTTTAAAATTTCATTGACAAAATTTAGGCATTATAATTTGTATTTATGTTTTTAAAAAAACCCTAGATTTTCAGAATTGGCTAGTGATTATAGTTTTCATTAATTTAAATGGGATCTGCAAACATTTATCACCTTTTGTTTAGTTTTCTAAAGAACCCTTGTTTTAGCGACAAGATACTAAGATTCCCATCTGCCCTGTGCTGCTCGGGCTGGGACAGAGAGAGGAAAAGGAAGAGTTAGCCCAGCTTAGGAAGGAAGAAATTTAAGTCCAGAGAAAAAAAAGGGGCAGGAGAAAAGTGGTTTAGTTTTTTGGCTTTACTTCTCATCATCCAAGTTTATGTTAATTTGCAATATGTTAATTTTCCCCAAGTCAAGTCTGTTTTGCC
>NW_009744470.1:0-583 GCF_000703405.1 Apaloderma vittatum | reverse complement strand
TTGAAACATTTTTAAATGCTTTGTTACACCAGCAGCAAAGAATACCTATGGAACTTTTCTGATTAAGAAAATGCCGTACTCCAGAGAGAAGGCTGTGTTTTGTTAGGAGCTTTTATTGCATTACTAAGAGAAAGAACTACTTGGATATTATGTTTTCAATTTCAATGTTAGAAATCGTACTGATATAGTGATTTAAGATTGAACAACATTAAGAGATACAAACATATGTATATATGTATTTCAAGGTATCTGGCAAATACAGTTGAAGAAGACGATGAACAATCAAAGTATGAGATTTTCCCGTGGGCCTTGGGAAAAGCCTGGAGAAAGGTCTTCCCCAGTTTCTTAAAGTTAAGAGATAATCTATGGAGTAGGATTGGCTACAGGGCTATCGTGAGCAGACGCTGCTGTGAAGAGGTAAGCAGGGTTTTAATATTGTAGATGATGAAACTACAATAATTATTACCAGCTAACAATCTAGCTCTAGACAAATAATTTCTTCCTTAAAGTGTGTAGACAAACCGTGGGAAAGAAAAGATGCAGCTAAAATTAATGATCCATTTATCCTCCGTGATTTTTTTTT
>NW_009744469.1:0-581 GCF_000703405.1 Apaloderma vittatum | reverse complement strand
CTTTTTCAAAATAAAACACATTAAGATAAAAGAAGAAAGAACTGTATTTTGAGGTGGGCTATTTTTAAAATAGACTAAACAGAGTGCTATTTCTATACAGAACGCACAACAGAATGGTAGAGCTTAGTAGCCCTGACTTCATCAACAGCCTGCCAGTCCCAATTTACTACACAAAACTGTTTATCTTATGTCTTGGCAGAAGTACCTGAATGGCCACTGCAAATTCTTATATCTATCATCAATTAATTGAAATATTCTGGATGCAGAATAAAGGCATTTAGACCTTTATTAGACCTTTAGTGACATGCACTCTTAGCTTTTTACTTACTGCATGCTTGTTCTCAGTCTCAAGAAGATAGACTATATTTCAGGAAATCTATTCCATTCTCATTTAAGCTGAAGGACCTTGTTTTGCTGCACATCCTGCTCTTTCTTCAAAAAGATTTATTACAGAAGATGTAGAAATTTTAATGAGAGTCTCTGAAAATTTAGATTCCCTGAAGGCAAACTCTGCAATGTAAAGTCTTACTCTTGCAGTGATGTCTTATCACACAAACCCCTAAAAGTTGCTGCAGATCTCC
>NW_009744468.1:0-573 GCF_000703405.1 Apaloderma vittatum | reverse complement strand
AAAAAAAAAAATCTTTCCATTGCTACTGTACAGCACATGAACAACATCTTGCTCTAGATTAAAGCAATACCTGCAATTTACAGTTTGGAATGTGTTAAGCAATTTGGAACCACAGGAAAAAATATTTTCTTTAAAAGCTGTATCATTATCATTAAGTGTATTTTCTTTATAAATTGGATCATGTCATGCTACAATAAGTCAACAAGAAAAAATGTTATTTGTTAACTACCTATTTTCCTTCTTGTAAGATAAAACATGTGTTTACCGGTCAGACTACGGAAGCATCTGTACAAGCATCCTGTCTCTGACACTAGACAAAGGTGGATGCTTAGTGAAATAATATTGTAACAGGCAAAATGACACATAAATATTTTCCATTCTATGTTTTTCCACATTACAGTAATCTGGAGTTTAGGGACCTCCCAAGTGGAAGGTTAAGTTTGGACAGTTATATTTATTGGTACCATTAGACATGTTTCCCTTGACTTTATCTTATACCTTTTTTGAACCCATTTATTTTCTTGGCTTCTATGACATCTTCTCACAGCAATGAAAACATCTCTCAGTATAATA
>NW_009744467.1:0-584 GCF_000703405.1 Apaloderma vittatum | reverse complement strand
TCAGTATTGTGTTGCTCTTTGATGCAACTTGAGAGGGATTGGATCCTTCATGTGCTACCACTTTTGCTTGGTCAGGTATAGAACTGAGCAGTAAACATAAGTATCCTTAGAGCAAGGTCGTAAAGCTCACCATTATGTTTAAAACCAAGAAAATGGTTTGTTAGATCGGGCTACTCTTTTCCTTAAATGGAACCTCTCCAGCTCATTTATCTTCCTTCATTTGGAAAGTTGTAAACTCCACTTTCCAGTACTGTCCGTATTGCATACCTTCTTTGTATCACTACTAGTTCTCTATTTGCTATCCTTTCCAGAATGGTCACTTCCTCTCTCTCTCTCTTTGGTGTGTTTGGTTTTTTTTGTTTTCACTTTGCCTGCAGATGTTCTACAACTGTCTCAACTTGCCCCTTTCATGTTTGTAAACCAAAAAAAAATTAAATTTGAATACATTTCTGGAAAGGAACATTGACTTGTGGAACCACTCTCCTACAATCATTGGCAAATATAGCTCATATTTCCTTTCATAGTCAAAGAAATAAGAGCATTGTCCAAGCTAAGTTCTTGGACTGTCTAAGTATAGAAAAAAA
>NW_009744466.1:0-583 GCF_000703405.1 Apaloderma vittatum | reverse complement strand
CATATTATTTATTAATGTTTTATTGTTTCCTGTGTGGAGGGAAAAAAACCAAAACCCAACAAAATCAACATTCACACGGCTTCTTTTATGGTCATGATTCACCACTGTGGAAATCAGGCAAAGCTTGGGAGAACAGTGTGTGATGGCTTGCCAGGGCTTTGAAGTCCATGGCAGGCAGAGCTGCTTGGACACAGTTTAACTTGAACATTGTGCTAATGTGTGATTTCCAAAGTTTCTGCTTGTGGTTCTCCACCCAGAAAATAAGAAGACAATGACGATGCAGCCTCATACTTTTGTCCCAAGAACACAGCAGACCTAGATAATAATGACGAGTAGTTGAAAATATTAAAAATGCAAATTATTATCCTGAACAGTTGCCGTCAAATGATTCTTATTAATAAGGAAATCAAGGACAGAGTTAGTTACATGTTAAGAAAGCAGCTCTGAATGTTGTCCTAATTTTTGGTGTATCTACAAATGGTTTGAAATTCCAGTTTAGTAGCTTGGGTGTAGTTTTACAGTATATTCAAGAGTGTGTGTTTTCAGTAGGAACAAGTACTTACCTCAGGCAGGAGATCTTCCT
>NW_009744465.1:0-566 GCF_000703405.1 Apaloderma vittatum | reverse complement strand
CGAGCATCTCTCGCTCCTTTCGCTGGCTGACTTCCAGCGCGTAAGGATTTTCCAAGCGTGAGATGGAATTTCAAGGGTCTGCTCAGCGGGAAGCGCCCAGCTCTGTAGGGCTCAAGTCCCACAGGTTTTACCTGGGATCTATCGAAGGTGCGCGAAGCGAACCGAGGCGGCAGGTTCTGGCCGGGGGGAAGAGGGGTGTTGGGGTAACGAGCTGCCTCGGCTCTGCCCCTCCGGCTGCCCTGCAGCGAGTTCTGACCGCTGGCAACAGCTCCCGGGGCAGCTTTGCGGCAAATGTGAGACCCAGCTCCTCGCTGCGGGGCGAGCAGAGAGTGCCAGGGCCCGGCAGCTGTGCCAGGGCATTGCTCAAAAGGTCATGGCTGTAAAGCTCCAGAGTGGTTTGCAGGGGTGTTGGTGTGCAGAAGTCCCAGTCTGAATGTGAAAAAGCTGTAAAAAAAACCCCTTCCTCTGCATTTACAATTTTTCTTCTTTTTTCCCCCCTATTTTTTCATTTTCTTTTTTTCCTTTTTCTCCTTAATCTCTTCTTCTCTTCTCTTCTCTTCTCTTCT
>NW_009744464.1:0-583 GCF_000703405.1 Apaloderma vittatum | reverse complement strand
GGCCAGGGGAAGCAGATGCTGTAGTCACATGAAGAACACGCCAAACGCACGCCAGGTACACAGCATGAGCACGCTAAACACACGCCAAGGGCAAGATGAGCACATACAAAGCCCACACATCAGGAACACACCAAGAACATGCCCAGGACACAATAAATACACATCAAGGACATGTCAAAGCCACCCCAAGAACACGCAAAACTCACTTCAAGGACACGCCAAGGGCACGTCAGGCTCTAGGCGAAGCCAACGCTGAGGCCACGCCAAGAACATGCCAAGAACATGCTCAGGACACACCAAGGATGTGCCAAAGCCACCACAAGCACGCGTGAAACCCACTTCAAGCACACGGCAAGGACACACCAAGCCCTGGGTGAAGCTGATGCTGGGGCCACACCAAGAACATGCCAAGAACACACCAAGAACACGCCAACGGGACATCAAGGACATGCCAAGGCCACCTCAAGCACACATGAAGCCCACGCCAAATCGCAGGTGAAGCAGATACCGAGCTCACGCCAAGAACACGCCAAACACACACCCAAGCCACCCCAAGCACACGCGAAACCCGCTTCAAGCACAT
>NW_009744463.1:0-576 GCF_000703405.1 Apaloderma vittatum | reverse complement strand
TGCCAGGAGCAGTAGAAGACAGGGATGGAACGTGGCTGTACCTGAGGTCGTTGTGCTTCCTGATGATGTTGTTGGTGAATGCGTTGTTACGCCTGGTGGAGAGATGGTTGGTTTTGCTGTTGATGCACCTAGCGCAAGAGAGTGAGTTAGAGGAGTTGTGCATGAACACGGGAGCTTCGTTCCAGGTAGATGGTGCAGCCTTCCCAAACCCCTCAGCCGCGTGAGCAGAGATGCCCAGGGCAGGGGTCATAGTCTGCTGTGTGAGAAAGAGCCCTGCCACTAAATGGCTCTGACACCAGCACAGCTGAGTGTCAAAAACAGATTAGGCACTTCAGTGCCTGTGCTCAGTGTCTGGGATCTGGGCCTTGTAATCCAAGTAACTGCTGGCAGTGCCAGTTCTTCAGCCTCCCAGAGGAAAGCTTGCTTGGGCACCGGCTGCATCGCTGGCCTGCAGGGCACTGCAAAGACAGCCTGTGCTCCTGCTTCTAGCGCAGTCTGCCACCTCAGCTGGTGATGTCTCTCAAGCTGCCCTTCCCCAAGCTGAGCCTCGTACCTGGGCAGTATCCTTTTTCAATG
>NW_009744462.1:0-584 GCF_000703405.1 Apaloderma vittatum | reverse complement strand
TCAATGGAAGATGCTTCTCTTCTTGGAAAACTGCCCTGCGGGTGAGAAGACACTGCAAGGGGACGAAAAACCTCCTCGTCAGTAAGGCAAAGAGCTTTTTCTCTCTCTACCAGCCATGGTGAAGCCTCAGAATCAGCACAGGCTGCCCAGCAATTTCAGACTAATACACAAACCATAAGGATAAGCCAACATATGGACCTTACATTCTGCTATGGTTTAGTACAGCTTAATTGGATCATCCATTTTTGCGATATTAACATATCAGGGCTGCTGCTAATCCCTTGGGAAGTCCTGTATGTTGCAGATTAAAGCACTTTTCACAATCTGCATGATACGGTTGGCTAAACAATATTAAGAATCTAAGTCTCCAAATGCTTAACTGCTAATTTAATGCAATTTCACGAAGTCTGATGCTTTCTGTGGGTGCTATTGAGATGCATGAACCCACAAGTAAATTCATCAAGATAATCTACCCAAAAGAATCTAAATGTTCCAGGGGATGCCTTACTTTAGTTTAAAATACTGCTTCTCTACTGCAGCTGGAAGTGCATTATTGAGATTTATTCTAACTGAAGGGAAAAAAA
>NW_009744461.1:0-557 GCF_000703405.1 Apaloderma vittatum | reverse complement strand
AAACCATGGGCTTGCGCAAGTTCATAACAACTACGTGTAGAATTATCCCAGGTTTGCATAGATACCTAAGTAACTATGGAAACTGTGCAAATGAAAAATTTCTATTTCAGATCTAGTGACCGTAAAAACCCTTCCAACACTCTACTAACTTCATTTCTGATGACCTTGTTGACAATTCCAACTGCTGTTTCTTGTAAGCAGTCTGTTTCTGAGAATTTGCTCTAGAGCAACGGTGCCTTCACTACCAAGGAACCCTAACATCAGAGTGGGGATGCCACGGAGTAAACTAATGAGCCTTCTCAGGTTTAGTAAGGTGGGGCTGAGCAGTAGTGCAGTTAGAGCTGGTGAGATAAGATGTATGTGAGGTGGAGACAGAACAAGAAAAGGAAACAGCTGTAGCTTAACAGCAAGCAAATGCTCAGTAACAGCGATCCAGAGACCAAGCGCTAGCAGAAGGTAACCAGGAGCTACTAAGACAATAGCAGGGATTTAAGAAGCTGAGGAAACAGTAGGTAGAGACTAGAAGGCAGAGGTGCAGTAAAGAGGACTGATAGAAA
>NW_009744460.1:0-578 GCF_000703405.1 Apaloderma vittatum | reverse complement strand
CCTGCTGTGACCTTATTCACCATATTGTGATTTTCTCTACTTTTTTCAGCTCTCCTGAATTTCCTGTTTCAGATGGGAGGGACCGGAGCTGCACACATGTTCAGATTTACCATGGATTTGCTGGTACCATATACACATTTTTATGTATTTGCCCTCTCTTGTCCTATTAATTCTATAATTTGATTTGCTTTTCTGTGTACCAAGCTGATGTATTCATGGAACTAGCTGTTATAATCTCATTACCTCACTCCCAAATGACAGTAATCGACTCAGAGCCCATCACTGGGGATGCATAATCAGTATTTTCCCCCATGTACTTGACTTTACATTTATTTACATTAAACTTCACCTTCCCTTTTATCCCATTGTGCTTCTATAATTCTTTCCCCTTGGTCCCCTGAGCAACGGTGCCTCAGGGGGAAACCGCTCCCTGAGCTCTGGTGCTCTTCTCCAGACTGTCTGTGAGAAAGCTGAGCAGCACAGACCCTGGCACAGAAAACCAGGCGTTCCCTCCACTGCGATGCTGCTCATTTACTCCTTACGCCTTTCCCTTCTTTCAGCCACATATTCATCTACAG
>NW_009744459.1:0-582 GCF_000703405.1 Apaloderma vittatum | reverse complement strand
AGACCTGTTCTCCAGACTCTTCACCAGCTTCGTGACCCTTCCCTAGACCCACCCCAGCACCTCGATGAACTCTGGAAGAGTGTTCCCACAAATAGGCTGACCTCAAGAGCTGCTTGGTTTGCTTTCAGAGTGTTCCCTCAGAGCCGCGAGAGCTGATTCCACTTCTCTTTCACTTCTGAAGAGGAGGCGACGCACAGACTTGCACCTGCAGACTCAAAGTTTTTGGGTGGCACTGCCAGACTTCCCACCTGCAGAGTCACTGCTCCAGCACCACCAAAGCCAGAACATAAGGTCATGCTTCTGTAACAGAAGGGTAACTCGCTTTGAGACAGCCAAGTTTGCTCAGGAGTAACTTCTGGGGTACAGCAACATGATTGGTGTGTGTGGGACTATACACATGTACATCCACTCCTTATGCTGACAGATTTCAGTTTATGCAGAAACACTCCAGTGAAGTAAGTCCTAATAACGTCCCAAGCCTCTTCCCAAGCTTCTGAGGGTGGCTCAGCTACGGAAACAGCAACTGGAAAAATTATTTTTGTCCTTGTAACTACTGTGTAACATTCTGACTGAAGACTGCTC
>NW_009744458.1:0-581 GCF_000703405.1 Apaloderma vittatum | reverse complement strand
CTCTTCCAGTTGAAACTATTCTATGATTCTGCTTTTATCGGCAGATGCTTTTTGCTTTTGGATAAAACAAATTAAAATGGGTCCAAACATTTATTTGGGCTTCTATTTCTTGAGTTGCTACTGTGAACACCTAAGTGTGGGTAATTGTAGAGTCAAGCAGCAATCCATGCAGGCTTTAAGTGCGAGGCTGTGCTGGGTTAGGCAAGTCAATCTCAGCAACACCAATCCTAGCCTGAACTGCCCCCTTGCCAAACATCAGGAAAAAAAAAGAAAAGAGGGATATTTCTGTACAAGAGTGTCCAGGGGCTCACTGCAAGCAGCTTGTTCTTTGTAAGGCAGAACGTCTCTCCGATACAGCCTTGGGATCCCTGAGACTCAAACGGCAAGAGCTGTGAAGCTCCAGCTGTTCACCTGGACAGGTCTGTGAGGAAATGGCAGCTGTGGCTGTCCCAGCTCTCAGTACCACCTTGCCATCACTCTTTTCACTTTGGTTTTTAAGTAACCTTAAAAAAGAAAAGGATTTGGGGCTACTGGTGGAGAAGCAGCTCAAATGAGCCATCAGTGGCACTTGCAGCCCAGAA
>NW_009744457.1:0-581 GCF_000703405.1 Apaloderma vittatum | reverse complement strand
CTATAGAAAGACTTCTGCAGTAATGGGAATTTGCAGTTGTGTCAATTCTGTCCACTCCCCCGTCTGCTCCCTTGGATGTTTGCTAGGTCTCCTCTGCCTCCTCACAGGTGGGGTTAACTTAAAGCGTGGTTATGGTGGGGATACTTCTTCCAGCCGTTTTAGCCAGTTCTCTCCATCCCCTCCTGCTCCTAGACCAGGTGCCCAGAGCCCGTATTTGCTCGGGTGTTGTAGGAAAGGGCCAAACTGTGCCAAGTAAGAGACTGGCTGTTGTTGGCACCGGAGCTGCTTGAGACAGCTGCAGAAACTTTCACCACGTGTGCAAGTACAAGCGTTCATGGTGCTGTGCACTGGAATGTGTGTAGGCTGATCGCTGATTTTTAGACTTTTGATGACAGACCTGGTCCTTGAATCCAGTTTTCTCCATGGCCATATGAGCCCTGTACTGGAAGCAAAGATGACCTGCAAGAAATTGCTTAGAAGCAACTGTTCCTGGGAGAAATGGTCATCAGCCGTAGAAGAGAGGAGATGGGCTCAAGTTGCACCAGGGGATGTTTAGGCTGGATATTAGGAAAAATTTCTTT
>NW_009744456.1:0-581 GCF_000703405.1 Apaloderma vittatum | reverse complement strand
GTCCCCAAACCATCTCTAGGTGTCCCCAAACTCCCCAGACTGTTTCTGAACCTCCCCAGATGTCCTCAGTGGTCTTCTAACTGTCCCCAAGTGTCCCCAACCAACCTTGGCCATCTCCAAGTGTCTCCAAACCATCCCTGAGGGTCCCCAAACTGCCTTTGGCCACACTCAAGTGTCCCAAATGTCTCCGACTGTCCCCGCAGTCATCCACTGCTGTCCCTAGGTGACCCCAAAGTGTCCCCAGATGGTCAACTAGAGGCTCAAACCAGCCCCAAATTGGCCTCAAATGGTCCCAAATAGATCAAACTGGCCCCCACTTGTCCCCAGTTGACTCCAGTGTCCCCCAATGTCCCCAATGTCACCTCCAAATTGTGCTCTAGATCCCATGGTGGGGTTCCATATGGGTGGGACATGGGAATCCAGGTGTCCAGGGACACCTTGACCCCCAACTTGCCCATGGGGGTGTGGGATGGGAGGGACATCCAGGTTTCTGATGACCCCTTGGGGTGGAATGGGGGACCGAGGTGTCCAGGGACCCCTTGACCCACAGAGTTGCCCCATGGAAGGTTCCCAGATGGGTG
>NW_009744455.1:0-580 GCF_000703405.1 Apaloderma vittatum | reverse complement strand
GTACTCCCCTTACAATGATTGCTTCTCCTTCCTCTGGAGAGCTCCAAATTGCTAGTCTTCTGCCTGTCAGCAGGATGTGCATTCTCTTTATGTGCTTGTGACATACCTCCAGCAGTGTCTTCCACTGCTGCAGCACCGGTCAGAGCAGTGCTAACGTGGTTCACTGGAACATACCTGCAGGAACGTGACCTCCAGCCTGCTGGCTGCAAAGCCCAATCCCTGCTCTTTGAAATGATTGAACATTAGGAGAGTGCAAATCCTAAGTGCTGGAGGTTGTAGAGACAGTCTGTAGAGGGAGACGTGATCATACCAATTTCAACAAGGTATTGCCTTCTGGAGAGCCGTGTATGTGAGAGCACAAGAGAAGAGCACCCACAACATCAGCTTTGCCGTCTAACCCACTTCAGGATGGTCTTCCATCAGCTGCAGTGAAGGTTATGCTTGGCTTATGGTGTCTATCTGTTTTTTCCAACATACTCTTTTTCCACATTGATCTTTTGCAAGGATCAAGACAAAAGTTGCATTAAGACACTGCACTCAAACAGAAAAGTCTCCCAACAATGGTTCCTTTTTTCAGGGA
>NW_009744454.1:0-582 GCF_000703405.1 Apaloderma vittatum | reverse complement strand
ACTTGGCCTTGTTGAACCTCATGAGATTCACCCAGAGCCACCTCTTCAGCCTGTCCCTGTCCCTGACAACTCTTCCCTCCACACCCGACCACAGCACACAACTCGGGGTGTCCTCCACAAACTTGTCGAGGGCGCTCTCAATCCCTTCGCCCGCGTTGCCGACGAATTCCTTGACGCCTCTTTTCCCAGGATGAAGACAAGGGGGTCACGGCTGGCGAGTGGTTGGGCAAATACTACTTCCGCTGCGCCCCGAAGCGCGGCCTCTTCGTGAAGCTGCAGTCCTGCCAGCCCGACGTTCGCTTCCAG
This sequence comes from Apaloderma vittatum, assembly GCF_000703405.1. Lineage (NCBI taxonomy): Eukaryota > Metazoa > Chordata > Aves > Trogoniformes > Trogonidae > Apaloderma > Apaloderma vittatum. The sequence goes on along the minus strand of NW_009744454.1, from coordinate 276 downwards.
TGTCCGCGGAGCCCCGTGGATTATCGTGAGTTCTCTGGCGAGTCGAGCTGCTGTGATGGTGTTTATAGGGAAAACCCCCCGAGTGTGAGAGAAAAGTCATTTTTTACAGGGATGATGCAGAGTAGGGCATTGAATAAAGGGCAAAACGTTGTGAGTGGCTTTAAAAAGTGGCACAGGGATGGTGGAGAAGGAGAAGCTTTCAGGAAAAGTTGGGAGAGAACGGGATTGAAGTCCAGAATAACGAATAGCGAGGTGGGTTGTGAACTGGTTGAAGGG
>NW_009744453.1:0-565 GCF_000703405.1 Apaloderma vittatum | reverse complement strand
GTGGTTTGCGATACTTTGTACGGGGGCAATCAGCAGCTAACCCGTCATGAAAGCACTGTGCCTGGAGTGGGGCATGAGGAAAGCAGGGTGCTAATGGGTCATCCTTCCACAGGCTGTTTAGCTCTGGATCAGAGGAACTCATGCAGGCCTGTAACATGAATAATAACCTGAGAGGATGCAGAAGCAAGGAGGAAATGTAGCCCTTCAGCCCACTGGCTGCCTCCAGGAGCAACACAGTGCTTCACGAATAAATTGTCTTTCAGCTTAGGACCAACGGCTTTGCTGCAGGTACTTCCTAAGAGAAATTGGTCACCTATGGCAAGCACAGACACACCAGGTACGGCACTTCTCTTCTGAGCTCTAAGAATCTCTTGTGCCAAAGCCAAAACGGCCATACGGAGCTAAGAAATCTAAGTGGAAATGGAAGAGAATATTGTTCGATAACATCTGTCTTACATTGCATCTGAGATGTTCAGGGTAGAATAAAGTTCACATATCACAACAGACCACTGACAGAGCATTTTAGCCTCCTTATCCTGCCTAAAGGAGATTTCAATTTTTTTTT
>NW_009744452.1:0-574 GCF_000703405.1 Apaloderma vittatum | reverse complement strand
CACAGGGCTGGCCCAGGGCATTCCCATTAATAACTACTCCTGTTGCCATGACTGGAAGGAAACCTCTTAGCACGAGGTGGCACTTTTTCCACCAAGGTGTCACCTCCAAGCTCGGGAGAGCTGCTTGACAAACTAGAAGCCAGGGCAGCTGTTCCTGTGCTTTCCAAACAAGCAGACTACAAGTACACGTGGAACGGACTCCTGGTGAAAAATTAAGAACCAGCTGCGTTTCTCGGACTCTGGAGCTGAAGATGTGATGGCTCTGGAGGAGATCAGGAAGCAGTCTGCAGCACTGGAGAGCCACCTGGGGAAACAACCAGCCTTGACCTGTAGAGCTCTGTCAAGACATAGCTGTGGCAAGTAGGACCTGGAGGTTCTTTGTTTGCCTAAATTTTTCTTTTGAACGCTGCTAAGCATTCCTGGATGACCAGGATGTCCTCAGAAAGCAGCACCAACACCTGCACTGCTCCCTCCCAGCAGCACAGACCCACCGTGCAGTCTCTTACCTCTGCAGCTTCAGCTCTGCCTCCTGTGCCCTCCTCTGCGTTTCCCTCAGGTCAGCAGCCACCCGGAT
>NW_009744451.1:0-581 GCF_000703405.1 Apaloderma vittatum | reverse complement strand
GTGGGAGTTAACTCCTGTAACTATTTGTAGCAGCTTGGTTTCTGGAGTGTTTAGGGGTTTGGTTATGTGGGGTTTTGGGGTGTGTTGTTTGGTTTTTACTGGGTGTTTTTACTGGGTGTTTACAAGGAGGGCTCTGGGCAGGGGATGAGCTGATCCAGCCAACGCTCCCACAGTGCTCCGTAGCCTGGACGCAGGGGAAGGCGTTACTGCAGCGATTGCTATTTGATCTGTCTCAACAGATGGGCTGGAATAGGAAAAACAAAACGAATCCCCAATGGAGTAAGCACAGGTGGGGATCGTAGCTGATGCGAGCGGTTGGGGCTGCTCCTCTGCCACGTTAATCCTGTGACAAAGCCGTACTTGTCCTGTGGGAGAAGTCACTAAAGCAAAGCGGTATTTAGCACTGCTAGCGTGCAGTTTTGCATTGGTACTTGCAACCTCACGAATAACGAATAAATCTGCCTTTCCTGTGAGGTAAGACCACCCTGTAATTTTGATAAGAAAACCAGGAGCGCGCGTTGTCGAGAACTCTGCTGAGGTGGCCCCGACCTCCCGTTTTCCTCAGGGCCCGTCGGACGGCA
>NW_009744450.1:0-580 GCF_000703405.1 Apaloderma vittatum | reverse complement strand
TTTTTTCCTCTTAGTGTTTGACACATACTTTTTGAATTAATTTAATTCCATTAACATGCTTGATGACCTGTATTCATTCTTTTTCTTCTCAAGACTTTGCCTTGATAGTCAGATCTTCCTTCTGGCTTGATATCTGAACTGTATAACTCTGGTCTCTCCTACCAATATCATAAAGTTTGTCTCCTGTGGAAGGAGTTTGTTAGTCACTGATGGATATGTCCACTTCTTTTTCTGTATGGGAGAAAACCAAAATTATGGCCAGTGCTCTGTCTGCCATTGAAACCCAAAGCTGAATAAAGATTGTTTATATACAAATTAACAGTTCTCTGAGCCTGAGAGTGTCTGAAATAAACATGTCTTTTGTAGATACACTCCTTTCCTTAAATATGTTGGTTGTGTACATTTCTGACTTTCTTAAGCTTCCCATACCAATACAAAAATATGTAAACTTGGTTTATATTACTTGATTACTGTGAATGGGGTATTGTAAATGAATTTGAGGCAATTGATGTAAAACTGAAGCATGAGTGATATTGTGATGTGCAAAGATGGGATATCAGAGATGCGGAGTATTTCAGGT
>NW_009744449.1:0-578 GCF_000703405.1 Apaloderma vittatum | reverse complement strand
TAGTATCATCGCCCCTGTCACGGAAGCAAAAAAGCCAAGTGCCAAATTGGAGGTGCGGCTGGAATTGAAATATTTTTAACGTTTTCCTTACGGTAACGCTGTTTGAGCTTTTGCCCTGATGCTGTGTTGATGGAAGTGTTCAGGTGCTTGTGACTTCCTCCCTGCACGCACGTGTCCTCGTGCGAGACTGGTGGGCACCAACCAGCCTGTGCAGGGCTGAACGTGGTGGCGGCAGCTTTGAAAAAGTGTTTGTGAATCTCATCTGGTTAGAAAAGAAATGTAAATTCCCACATTTGTCTTGTCTTTTTACATTTTAAAGCAGCGTAACAAGCAACTGGAAGTGTTAAAGCCTTGAAAAACATCTTGGAGCAAATAAAAATGTTTCTTTACCAACTTAAAAGAAGTCTCTGTTTTATATCCCTTTTTGGAATTTATTTTACATTTAATATTTGTGTATAGTAATGTGGTCAGTGACGATTTCTTTATTCTGCAAAAGATTCTTGCCTGTCACCGGTATGACTGTGTGTTCTTAAAAATCCTCATTTCTAGCCTAAGAGACTCTACTTGGCCACCTGCTA
>NW_009744448.1:0-568 GCF_000703405.1 Apaloderma vittatum | reverse complement strand
CCCATGCAGGGGCTGCCAGGGCACAAACCAGGCTTTTAGTTGCAATCTAACTTTCACACATATTGAATGGTTATGCTTTTTTTTGTTTTCTCTGTGAATAACAAAACTCCTTTCTGGTAATAAAGATCAGAATTCAACGTTGCTTTAGCTCCATCCATAGGTAAGTAAGATCCACTGAACGCATCGTAAGTACCATATTTGCAGTCATATAGCCAACAATTAGGTCCTACATTTGTAAAATACTTCAAGTTGAGTATTTCTGGTCCTCAGCACCCTTAAGCATGCATAAAACCCAACAACATTCGAACCATTGCTGAATCCTCTGCCTTCTGGTCTTGATCATAAAGTGGATTATGATTTACTAATGCCTTCAGACAAAGTGTTTGTTGCAATTAAATTCCTTGATACTCTATCAGCAGTAGAGTTCACTGAGGAGTCCAAGCTTGATTGGTTGGTGTCTGTGAATCCCAGGTCCACATCGTGTTTTGTTCTAGCAAAGGTGATTCATAAGACGTTAAAAAAAAATCAATTAAAAAGAATTATTTACATATTACTGACACCACCTTCC
>NW_009744447.1:0-575 GCF_000703405.1 Apaloderma vittatum | reverse complement strand
CCTGTTGACTATGCCTATTATAAATATTATCAGGTATGACTTCAGTCCTATATCTGCAAGTACCGTGCGTTTGCACCCATTGAAATACGTGGTGCCTTGTGTCCTTATGAACTGTCTGAGGCCTTGGGAAACTGTCGTGGAGATTTGCTTTTTCCCTTCATTTGTTGTGAGACTCAGTTCAGCACCAAATGAAACATTAATCACTTAAGGTGTGAATACCTCTCCTAGTTTTGTCTGTGAAGGAAATCCTTCCTGTCACATATTACAGTAAAATTTCATTCATAATCAGACTGGAAACAGTTAATCATAATCTTAAACCCAGGCATTAAAACCAAAAGTACGAAGTGTTTCCATGAGAATACAACCAAATCAGGAGACGTTATCTTAGTTTATATGATGTGGTAATTTTAGATGTGTTGTAAGCTGTGACAGAACATTGTTGATCGAACTTTAAAATAATAGATTTCTTAAATAAAATCTGTATTAAAATATCCATTATATAGTATATGCTATATATCATATATAAAACAACTAAAATACATATCTACTAAATAAATAAATCGATTCTCTAAAGT
>NW_009744446.1:0-572 GCF_000703405.1 Apaloderma vittatum | reverse complement strand
GTTACATATTGTAACCCAAGACAGCACCATAGGCATGCTCCTGGAAAAAGTAGTTGAAAGGACAAGTCCCATAGCAGACCTGTAGTAGATCTATCAATAGAGGGGACTGGTAAAATTGTTTAGGACTATGGGACTGGCAAAATTGTTTAAGATGTTTTGGCAAACATTTGTTTTAGTTGTCATCTTCTAGCACAACAAGGTTAAACTCTGACACTGATATGCTCTTTTATCGTTCATTAAGGAGGCACAGAAATAACATTGCTTTCTGAAACACTACAGCTGTGTTTATTTAGATTTATTTATATGAACTTTATTTAGAATCACATTTCTTTAGATCAATTTATATGAACTTACTTAATAAGCTTTTTTTTGCCTTCAGTTAGCCATCTCACAGGAAGACTGTGCTCATGGGATACTGTACAGTAAAAAAAATTAATATTCCTTAAAACTTTTTCAGCTGTTAGCAGGTTAGCTCTGCATGCTGACAACAAGACCAAAAAAAAAAAAAAGATAAGTTGTCATCTTCAAGGTTTAAGGTCATAACAGTGTCGTGGTTTGACCCTGGCCGGCAG
>NW_009744445.1:0-554 GCF_000703405.1 Apaloderma vittatum | reverse complement strand
GGCTGTGAGGACTGGCTCCATAGAGAAGAATAAAATTAATCAGAATACTGTGTCTGGAATAGCAAGTAATGACTCTGCACAAACAAATGACAAGGTTGCACTTCCACCATGTGTTATTAATAATGATAGCCATGGTGCTAAAGCAAGCTTTAGGTTAGCTGTAGGACAGTCAAGTAGAGAGTTGCCGTGTAACCTGGACAGCAAGGATTCCTTGGGCTTTGTTGATGGTCCGCGTGAAGATGCCAGCTGCACGTGTTTAAAACACCAGGCAAGCGATGCTGATGCAAAACTTCAAAAGGAAGTTCCAAAATCAGAACAATTGAGTACCTCAAAATATATAAATAAGGTATCAGGAGAACAGCTGAATGAGAAACGAGCTGGAAAACAAAGGTTACAACACTTGATTATAAAACATAACGGTTTGGAAAGACCAGGGACACCAAGAAAAGGTTCGGCGGAAGGTTTTAAGCTTACACCAAAGAACAGCACTTCTCAGGTTCAACCAACTCCGCCCACTTCAAATAAACGAGCTCCTCACCTTCAAATTGTAGCCA
>NW_009744444.1:0-579 GCF_000703405.1 Apaloderma vittatum | reverse complement strand
AAAAAAAAAAAAAGTAAAATAAAGAATTTATTCATCTCTATTGCAAAAAAGCCTAAAAAAGAACGGAGAGCAATAACCATAAGATCATACAGATGCAAGATCTTAATTATTTATGTTTAAATAAATTGTACTGGCAGAAGTTTTCAGGGGGTTTAAAAAAGAAACTGGCTTCAAAGTTGCTTTAAAATTCAGGATCTTTTCAAAATCTACCCCATCAGTAATATCAGTAACTCCTGCCAGGTAGAAATAGCCTGCAAATAAACATACAGCACATCAAGAAGAACCAGAAGTGAAGTAATCAGATAAATATCCGCTTCCCACACTATGCTTCCAGCCTCCTACTTGAGGAGGAGCTCAACTACAAGGTTAATTATTAGCCAGAAAATATGAACATCCTCCCCATTTGATGCCCTGGTGTATGTCCTGCAGGGCAGGTCAGAGCCAGAGAGCACAGACAGGCTCAGCCCACCTCCTCTGCCTTCAGAGATCTGGTGGGACACAACTAGGGTTGAGACCTCCATGTGTTTCGACTCTTCTGAAGTCCCAGGGGGCAGCGAGTTGTCCCTGGGACAGCACCGT
>NW_009744443.1:0-579 GCF_000703405.1 Apaloderma vittatum | reverse complement strand
CGGGGCCAGCACGTCCCACAGCACAATGCGCCAGTATGGAGGAGAGCAGGAGGAATGCAGCCCTGGGGCACGGTGTCACCGGAGGCAATCGGGGGCCTCGCTGGAAAGGTCAGGCAAACGAAACACAGCCAAGCTTGTCCGGTGGACAATAAGGGATGTGTTTGTCGTAGGATGAACGAGCTGATCTAGTGGATGTCAAATGTTTACTCTGGGTTTCCACACTGGTCAGATGAGGACCAATGCGTCCGTTCCTCCTCTGAGAAGTGAAGGCTACCGTAGGGGCATCAGGACCAATCTGACGCGATGTGCTGCAATTTACCTGAGTCTTTTTGGTTTTGCCGCCTTCATGGCCAAAACCAGGTCTCGTACAAAGCCCAATAGCACTAGCAGAAACGATGGATGTCATTGTACTCGGGGCTTTGGGGCTCCGTTACCTATTCAAACCCTCTGTCAGGCTTCATTTAACCGATGCAAGCATCTGTCGTTAATTCTGTTGGGCATCCTAGCACCTTTCAATGTGTGCAAGGTCCCCCAGTCCCAAGTAGGATGAAGACTGTATGGCAGTCGGAGAGGCAGCCC
>NW_009744442.1:0-578 GCF_000703405.1 Apaloderma vittatum | reverse complement strand
CGAGGACGAGGCTGTCTATTACTGTGGTGGCAAAGATGGCAGCAGTGCTCATCTCATGGTGGTACAGAACCTCAGGGAAGGACGACCTTGAGTGTCAAAGATGTTGGGGTTTTTTTCTCCTCCTTCCTCTCAGCCAGACGGTTTTCTTTCTCCATCCCCATGCCCCTCCACTTGTGTCCTATATCTCAGACTGTGATTATGTCTCCAGTTATGGGGCCCTGGTGCTGGAGAAGTCTTGGCTGGGCTTGTCCCTGCTGCGTAATGTCCACATGGGGAGCAGAAGTGCCTGGGACAGTGTTAGGAGCTGGAGCCTGTGGAGCTTCCAGAGGAAAGCTTTGCCATGTTTCTGCTTCCTCAAGCTGAGTCTTTCCTGGGGCTCTACAGCATTGCAGAGGGAAGTTTGTGTGTGAGTTTGATGGTCCAGGGGAGTCCTGGGAGAGCTTATGCCTCAGTCTCTTACTCTAACATGGCTCTGGCTCAGCTGCCCCCAGTGTCTGTGTCCCTGGGGCAAACAACCTCAATCTGCTCCGGGAGTAGCAGCAATGCTTATGGCTGGTACCAGCAGAAGACACCTGGCA
>NW_009744441.1:0-571 GCF_000703405.1 Apaloderma vittatum | reverse complement strand
AAGAACTGTTAAAGCAGTCAAAGGGGGGCAGGGAGAGCAAAAGCTGGTTTTTAGCATTATGAAATAAAATCGATGCAGCAAATGCCAAGGAGAAAGAAGTAGTTTTGAACTTCACGTTTGTTGTTTGTGGAGCAGGCTGAGAGACCTAATGTTACGAGGTTTCCTACATTACTGAAGCAAACATCTACTCTTCTCTTGGAAGTTTTTACAACTAGAATATATTAGGAGTTAGGTTGGTTCTGTTACAGTAAATAGCCTAATAGAACAAATGTAATTTAAAGTGAGTGATTAACACTTTAAGATAACATATTAAGCTGCGCTATCCTGATCTACAGTTGAAGACAACTTTGGAGACTCTGTTTTAATGAGTAATACTTTTTCTAACAGTAAAATTTAAAACATTCCTACCCTGCATGTTTCTGTTTTATGAAGTGACACAAATGCGAACTGTAAACCACATGGTGGGGGGGAGGAAACCAAGCAAAAGCCAGTAATATAAAACTTTAGTGTGGAGGCAGGAATGATGGGAGATGAACAGGACAGAGGAACACAAGATTTTAAACTGACAAAG
>NW_009744440.1:0-574 GCF_000703405.1 Apaloderma vittatum | reverse complement strand
CATGACCTAAATCAAGCATCACTCTGGGTAAAAATCACCCCAAAATCCTTACCTTAAAAAAACAAACCCCCATTCAAACTCCAACCACCAACCTCAATGGCATCATCATCAACTTCAATCCATTTCCACGTTGCTCCTCGTGTCTCCCCATCCCACTGCGTCTCCTTGCCAGGGCTCACCTACACCCTCCCCAAGTGCGTGCAACAAACCATTTCCAACCTCTTAAGAGGCAAAACTAACTCTTACACAAAGTTATCCAAGGTGTGTGGTCAAAACTTTCCACCACCTGGGCTCTAACAAAGGGATGCCAAGGCTGAGGAGTGGGGACTGCCTCACTGAGGACTGGGCAGGACTCTGTCCTGTTTTTTCTCCTTTTTTTTATAGGGCTCTTCTCACGTTGTTTGAAATTTTTGGTCTGTTTATCCATCTGTTTGTAATTCTGCTGAGGTTTGGGTGTTTCACAGAAATTGTTTAATGCACCCCAAGCTCTTACAACGGGGAGAAAGTGTGGGGGGTTCTTGAACGCTGTTGCTACGGACAGCTGAGCGAAGTAGATTTCCTACGAGGCCCTTTA
>NW_009744439.1:0-578 GCF_000703405.1 Apaloderma vittatum | reverse complement strand
CACACTTTTCTCGATGCCCCCCAGGATCCCAGTGGCCCTCTCCGTGAAAGTAGCACAAAAGTACTACAGTAAGAACCATAACAGATCGATGGAAATAATAATTAGTCTAAGTTTCAGAAAATTCTTCATACATGGGCTGAATAAGTTTCGTAACTTGTCTGGATGGCAGGTGAGTATAAAATCCACTTCAGAATTGAAGTCACCAGCTAAGCATTATTAGGAGAGTAAAGCAAGCAAAGGCTCTGCAGTCTTGAACTTATGTTCCGGCCAACAAAATAATTGACCACAGATGAGAAGCAATCTCCAGAAAGCTCTGCAGTGTTCCATGAGCTCCCCAAGAGGAAGGGTTGGTTACATACCAGATCTCAAAACATTACAATAATAATGATCATCACCATCATCACCTGATTTTGAGGCTTCTAATCACTGCTGCAAGTGCCCTTTTACCAAGCTTTTTACCTTCAGGACAGGTTCAAGAGATGCACATGGCCTCTTTGGTTACTCTATAGACTAAACACACCAAATATTTTACATAACTCATGTGAAAATAAATTGCAAAACCTCCTGTGAACTCCTGT
>NW_009744438.1:0-569 GCF_000703405.1 Apaloderma vittatum | reverse complement strand
TGTAAAGAAATAGCACTGCACACAACTCTGTAAGGAAAGAAGAGAATCTCTGGTGGCACAACTTGCCGTGAATTATTAATTTAGAAATTAATACAGAACTTGTAGCACTTGTGACATCTTTGTTCACACACCAACATTAAAAAAGATGGTCTTAGGCCACTGTCTTGGTATTTTGTTTACAGCGAAAGAACAAAATAAGAAAAATGAGAGTCTAGTCCTATTGAGTTCAATTATGTGAAAGTTTAAATTTCATAAAAGCTATTCTTGCTTAGATTTACCATTGTAAGTGTTGCATTACCAAGATATATAAATTTATTGGATTTTGACTACTAAAACGAGATGTGTTCTGTGATGGCCTGTAAATATATAGTGGTCTTCAATCACTTTGAGAATTAATATTAATTTTTTGTTAACTGCTTGTTTGAAAGGAAGGACCTATGGTTCCAAATATTCCACCTCAGGAAGCCAGTAATAGGCTGCAGATCTTTCAGGTAAGAAAATAAACTGTTGAGTTTCCAAACAATTAAAAATAAAGCTGCTCTTGCTTATTAAAACAAGTTTAGAAAAAG
>NW_009744437.1:0-573 GCF_000703405.1 Apaloderma vittatum | reverse complement strand
CTCCTGATTTTAAAAGTTGAGGTGTTTTAGAGTTGGACATTATTTATTCTACAATTTATTTCCAAAATAATAGAAATAAACTAGCAGGAACAAATTCTGTAGTTTCGTGCTTCTAGAGTACATTTCCTGTCATGTTAAGACTCTTACCTCGCCTGAAGACAGCAGATTATTTATATATTCCAAGAATGACTCATCTTTTATTTCATTATCAGTGAAAATAAAAGTGATGCCTTGTCCTTCTACTCCAGCTGTTCTATACAAAAATTTTAAATCATCTGTCAGATTGCCTACATTATAGGATCTAGGAGGAATAAGAAATACTACCTGTTAATTCAAAACAACTCAGAACACTGCTATTTTCAGATTATAGTGTTTTATAAATGATACTGCAGACACCCTTTGGCTCAGACATAGCTAACTCATAGTCCAGCCTTTTCAGCTCAAATAATCCCAGGTTGTATACAAAACAGATAAGAATTTACTGTTTTCCATGTTTTTAAATAGTGACAAATTGGAAACAGGCTGTAAGGCTGTTAAAATACTAAGGTTACGACTCTGTAAAGAGAAAGCAAA
>NW_009744436.1:0-575 GCF_000703405.1 Apaloderma vittatum | reverse complement strand
ACTCACTTACCATCTAACCATCAGCCCAAGCTCCATGAAGTTTTTCAGGTTTGGAAGAGTTTGCCTTAGATCTGGAGTACTCAGCCCGTGTTGGTATCTAAGCTACAAGAACAGGAAAAAAAAAAAAAGCTAAAATTAGTATTCGCTTCCCAAATCCCAGATTCTGATGAATATAACACTAAGGTCAGTTGATTTATGAGGTTTTCCAGGAAAACATAGGCTAATCAAGAAGTTGTAAGAGATCTATTCCCCTTAAGGAAATGTCTCATTTAATACTCATAACTTCGTCTTAGCAAAACCCACCCAAGGACAAGGAGAAAATAATCAATCTGACTGTTAAACCTCAGTTACGCTTTCTCAATTTCCTACCTGTAACAGTAAATTTATTAAAAATACAGCCAGGAAGTGAAAGGCCCAAATCTCATCACCAAGTTCTACATTCACCGACTCAAATAATTTATTTGTGTGCAAGTGTCACCTGTCACCCTGCACGTACCACCCATGGTGGAACTGTTACTGCAATATCTAGTATTATAGTACTAGACATTGTATTTGAGAGGTCCTGGCAGTCTGGT
>NW_009744435.1:0-578 GCF_000703405.1 Apaloderma vittatum | reverse complement strand
TTGCCTGGCCATTGGCTCCGTTATTCCTGCCTTGGCTACGAAGCACCAAATATTCTTTCTTTCACCTTCAAAAGTGTGTTGCAAAAATCCACCTCCTAACACCAGATAAACTATTTGCACAACTGCACACTTATATATGTTAGTTTAATGTTTATAAACCATACTTAAGCCTACAAACTTCCCTAGGGAGTGAGCTGTTTCATGTACATACACATACATAGTGTGTATGTGTATATAATAAATATATATATAAAAAAAACTTGTTCTTTTTTCCAGACTGTCTCAGGATTCTTATTTCTCAGATAAAATTTTAACAAAGATGGTTGAATTTACTGGTAGGATTTTAGCTTCTTCATGCAGACAATAAATGGTAAAGTAAGGTGTGAATTTATACATACTTTGTGTCAACTCCCCAGTCAGACATTTCTAGCACGTATTCAATAGCCCTCAGAGTTCTCCAGCTCTAAAAACACACAGAAACCACTCAAAGACAAACAATTACTTCACAATATCCTAATGCGTAAAACTGGACAGGGGAATGTATTTTTCCAAGAGTTTCCATCCAGGTAAACTCAGAC
>NW_009744434.1:0-552 GCF_000703405.1 Apaloderma vittatum | reverse complement strand
ACATGAAAAAACCTGTACCAAAGCTAGGATCTCCCATAGTGCCCAGTCCAGTTAAGCCTGGAAAGAAATAGTCCATTTCTAACCATGACATCCTTTGGAACAGAGTGCAACAGAGTATCTGTCACTTGACTTCATTAAATCGAATTGGATGGCTTTATAAAATCTTGACTTTTTCTCACTGTTTTGCTGATACAACAAGAAATGCTGAAATAACAAAAAGGTGTGCTTTGCCTTTTGGTAAGCACTGCCAGCCTAGCTGCTCTGTCATTTACTCTTTGGTTGTCATTTTTTCTTTTCTGTAAAATGCTTTCAAACACTGAAGTGGCAGTAGTGAAATTAACAGTGTGTATTTCTGAAGCAAAACATAGTTTTGCACTATTGTTCCAAGTTTTTTTCCTAGTACATTCATGTATCTTCTTTTCTTTCTTTTTTTTGTTTGCTGGGAATTTTAGGTGAAGATGCTTTGTTGCCAGCACCTCAGAATATCTCTATTCTTTCTACCAACATGAAACATTACTTAACCTGGAGTCCTGTGATCATCCAGGGAGAAAC
>NW_009744433.1:0-577 GCF_000703405.1 Apaloderma vittatum | reverse complement strand
TGTTTGCAAAGTGCCCCTTCATTAAGCCGCCCAGAATCCTGTACGTAGAGTCAGGGGTGGAGCAGCCTTGCAGTTTTATAATTCCTGTAAACCCACAAGAATTACCCCAAGACAGTGTCTGTCCTGCCCACGAAAGATCTGTTCCCCAGGTCTCCAAAGGACTTAGCTTAGTTTGTGTCCCTGGCATGTTCTGCAGCTGACCAGTTCATCATCCTGCTTTCCTTTAACCTTTTGAAATTCCTGAAAGACACTTTCCCCTCCGCATCTGCGGCTTTTCTACGAGGGTTTTGGCTCTGCCGACGCTGAGCTTTTGAACCTTATCCCTTTGTGTATTTTCCCACCAATGCAGTCACGCTTGGGAGGGATGCCAGGCTGGAGAACGAATAACGAAAAGCTGACCTACACGGTTGCCGTGCCCAGTTTGGTGACAGGCAACCAGCTGTTGTTATCTCAAGGTGAGGTCTGGCAAAGCCCGCATAGAGGGAATCTCATATTAAAACCAAACATCTCTCATGCTTTTGGCTCCGTGTCAGGACACTCCCTACACCCAGGTGAGCGCAGGAGTTCGGTTGCCTTC
>NW_009744432.1:0-576 GCF_000703405.1 Apaloderma vittatum | reverse complement strand
ACCATCCAGGGCAGAGCCTGTGCAGGTCTCCAGGACTGACAGTCCTTACACAGCCCTGGTTAAAGCTCTTGGTTTCCTACATCCCTTGCAGGCACCCGGAGCCCTTGGCCCTCAGGCATTCTCCATGGCTGGCTGACCTTAGAGTCTTTCCGTTCTGGAAATTCAGAAAGATTTCAGGGGATGTCTGCCTGCAGCTCAAATTTGAAACTTCTCAAGTTTGGCAAAATGAATGTGTTTTGAAATCACATTTCCTATCAGAAGTCCATTCAGCTCTACAGGTCTGCATGGGTTAAAAATCGGGATAGGAAGGAAAGGAGAGGCCATGGTTATATCAGGGTGCATGTTTTTACATGACCTTGTAACACAGATGTGGATGTTAATGGATCTTCTGTCCATCGGTGGAAGCAGTTACCCTTCTCTACTTCCCTGTGAATAGCATCAGGGTGCTTTGCTCTTCAGGAGCTCCTTCCAGCAATCAGGCATCTAACATGAGGGGTCTCACTTTTTGCCTGCTTCACCTGAGCTGAAATCACTGTATTATCTCACTCCCACTGCTGATTTTAGGTGTTGGTGGCC
>NW_009744431.1:0-558 GCF_000703405.1 Apaloderma vittatum | reverse complement strand
GATCAGCAGCACAAAAGTCCAGCTCTGCTGCACCCCTGGGGCAGATACTGGGGCCAACCCTATTTACTGCCTTCATTAATGCCCTCAGCAAGGAAACACATGATACAGAACTGGGAAGAGAGGCCTAATGCACCACACAGTTGTGCTGCTCTTCAGAGGGACCTGGACAGGCTCAAGAACTGGGCAGACAGAAATCGTATTAAATTCAACAAAAGAAAATTGTTGTATCCCTCACCGGCACCTGGGGAGGAATAACTTCAGGCACCAGTACATGCTGGGGGCTCACTAGATGGAAAAAATCTTCTAGAACAGGACCTGGAGGTCTTGGGGAACAGGTTGAACTTGAGCCAGCAGTGTGCCTCTGCAGCAAAAGAGGTCAACAGCATCCTGGGCTGCACTGGGAAAAGCACTGCCACTGGAACAGGTTGCCCAGAGAAGCTGCAAGGTCTCCACCTTTGGAGATACCAAAAATCAATTGGACTAGATCCAACTGACTTTTGTTACAGAGTCTGGCTGGAGGCTTGTGCCTAGTGGAGCCCCTCAGGGGCCGGTACTGGG
>NW_009744430.1:0-576 GCF_000703405.1 Apaloderma vittatum | reverse complement strand
TCTAGGATCGATTGATTCAATCAGTCAGAGTTTCTTTGTCTTCTTGTGTTTGGGGCTCTTTTCAATGATCCCAGGAGATTACTTTGCTGACTTGTAACATACCTTAGATGTTATAACTATGTATTTCATTAGAGAAGAGGTAGGAGTTTGCGGCTGAGAAAATAAGACTCTTTTCAATTTGTTTTCTTTTTAGGAATATTGGGATAAAATATAGACTGTGTGAGGAAGGGTCTTCAGAGAAATATTTTTATGTTTAAGATAATTACAAAATTATATTTACTATATTATTAGCACAGATGAAAAGGAAAATAGATTATTAAATAATTTCCCACACTTCAAATATAATTAGTATGATTATATAATCTTATAATAAGAAACTATATGAAGCACAGATCTTAAGATGACAGACTGAGAGAACTGGGCTTGTTCAGATGACAAACAGAAGGCTTAGAGGAGACCCACCGGTAGCCACCTGAGACCCATGAGAAGGTCATTAAGAAGACAGACCCTGGCTCTTCACAGTGGTGCACAGTAGGAAGATGAGAGACAACAGAAATAAACTGGAAAAAAAAAAAA
>NW_009744429.1:0-577 GCF_000703405.1 Apaloderma vittatum | reverse complement strand
CTGCCTTGAGTCATTGTTTGAAATCCTCACATGTGAAGGATAATCTTATATAGAGTGGTGTGGAGCATATACAGCGTGTACCAGAGTATTTGTGCATGTAACTGGGAGTCCTAATAGTAATGTTTAGCTGGGCACCGAGGAACAAATATTTAAAAAGGCTTAAGTGGCCTCGGAAAGGCGCTCTTCTTAGTGCTCTGCAACTTGAGGATGTGGAGACTCTCATCCAGGAGTGATACAAGACCTTGAAATCAGCCTCTGGAAATTCCCCTTTTCTGTGTGTTTTTTTCTGACTCGGGAGGTGCTCTTGAGAGCCTCAACTGGTGAGGATTAAGGCTTGTGTGAGGAGGAGTCAGTGACTCTGTAGCCACCTAAGATGGATATGGGGAGAGGTGGATTGGTGTGTCTGTCCCTCTGACCGAGGGTGTTTGTCTCCTGTGCTGTAATAGCATGTGTGACTCAGAGGGAATTTGGGATTTCCTGGATGCTTTGAGATAATAGTATTGAAACTGAGATCCATGCAGCGTTCTTCTGTAGGTGGCAAATGCTGAAATAGATTTTTTGTTGATTTTTTGTTGTT
>NW_009744428.1:0-554 GCF_000703405.1 Apaloderma vittatum | reverse complement strand
GGAGCCATTGGAAGGGAGGAATGGATGGACTAGTTTCAACTGATCCAGTGTAGCAGTAGTCATTTCAACACTTTCCCAGAAACAAGGTAACTTCTATCACGGTAGATCTATGTTACCTAAATATTATTTTCTAATTGTTTGGGGGTTTTTTATTACATCTGCTTCACTTAACAAGATCTATTTTCCATTAGTTTCCAGCTGTCGTTACTAAAAGGTGTCTACTCTTAAGCCGTGTTTACTAAGTTAACCAGTTAATGTCAGTTGTTCTACCCAGGATCAAAACCAGGTTGACAAGTCCGTGAACAATATTTTCACAATGATTATACTTTTAAAGCATCGGAGCAATATTGGCCTTCTTTCTGCCCTTAGAATATCCCTGTATTCATATCTTTATAAAATCAGTAATTATGTAGAGAACCATGTTCCAAGACTTTTATGATTCTTTGGAATAAGTTATATGGATTTGTTGACATAATGCTTGGCTGATCTTTAAACTTAAAGCAAGATATTTCTAGGATGAAAAGCTTTTTTGTCATTTAGATAGTGGAACAGTC
>NW_009744427.1:0-575 GCF_000703405.1 Apaloderma vittatum | reverse complement strand
CAGCTGCCGGGGAGCGGAGGACAGGACGTGTGCATTTGCCGTAACATCATTTAAGAAATCGGCCGGCGGGGTGGTGTGGGTTTTTTGTTTGATTGGTTTGTTTTTTCCCCTGTCCCTTCTATTTTTATTTTCCCTTAAACGCTCTTCTTACTAGATAATGAAAAGACTGAGCATCACCCTTTTCCCTCTGAACGACCTGCAAAGCTTTTGTAAATTGGCTTCAAATGATTTTCAGGTTATTGTGCGAACCACCAAGGTGTGCATGACACTCTACATTTTTTTGTAGGCTTCAGTCTGTCTTATTCAGCAACAAAACACTTTGAAGACACGGAGCTACTTTTTACAGTAGTAATTTGTGATCCCAAGCTTAGGGTTAATAGATCTCTTCAAACACAAGGGAATTTCTCTACCAGGACAGTACAATTTACTTTGTATTTATTGTCCTGAATTGCACACAGAATTTTCAGGCACTGCTGATGTACTTATAGACATTAAAATACTTCTACATTATGTACATATATACATTACTGTACATATATACATTAAATTTTCATAGAATCATAGAATGGCCTAGG
>NW_009744426.1:0-576 GCF_000703405.1 Apaloderma vittatum | reverse complement strand
TTTAATTTAATTTTATTTTTTTAATTGTACTTTACCACTTTTGCTTAAGAACCTTTTTGGGCACAAGAAATAGGGGCTTTTTTTGCTTTTGATACTTCTGCAAGCGTGTTAAATTTGAGTACACTACAGCGCTCTTCAACTGTAGCATTTGGAATTGGTCCTGGGTACTGTCCAGGACAAAGCTGAAGATTATATCTTCTCTCCTGGGCTCCCTAAGCAGTTCCTCGGTGAAAGAGTAATTTTCCAAATCTTTTTCTTTAAGGAACTGCCAAGTCTGGTGCTCATTCTTCCATTAAACTTTTAAATAAATAGGAAGTACCCAGGGCAAGGTACCAGAGTAATTATGGTGGGCAATTATTACTCGCTCTTAGTATGCTGTAGTTTTTGGTAGAAGAAATAAATAAAGTCAGGATTCCAAAATGAGGAAATAATGGAATTAACTTTATCTAGTCCGTGCTCTTATGAAAAGATGTTGTCGTGCTGAGGAATGCCTTTTTGAAAAAGTAGGAATGTGCCTGACTGTGTGCATGAAGGAGGGTGTGAACACAGTCGGCTTCTTCTCTGGGCTCTGCAGCC
>NW_009744425.1:0-555 GCF_000703405.1 Apaloderma vittatum | reverse complement strand
TTTTTTTCCTATCCTGATTTTTAGAGTTGAGTCATCTCATCTATTTAGTTTTAGGGAAAATGCTGACATAAGTAAACTTTTGAAAAAAACCCATATATTATCTAAATCATAACCTGGATATCTGTCTTCTGTTAGACGTTTGAGATATGAGAATCTGTAAAAGTGATGAAAAAACCAATAATTCAGTTTCTTGACCCTGAAAGTTAGGGAGGTAAAAGGAAGCTATTTTTCTTATTTCTTCTGAACTCGTTTGCCTATCTCCGGAGGGATAAAAACATACAGCATTGCAAAAGGCTTTGCCAACTGATGCAGCAGATGATCTTTAATATGTTACCCATTTTTTAAATCCAGATGCTATTAAGTTCTTCTTGATCTTCAACATAAGAAATGCTAAGAAGATACTATGATGTATAAATAGATTTTAGAGGGCTTTACTTACAATCTTGGCCATGCAATGCAATGAGCAAATAAAAAATATAATTTAGTACAGTACAGTAGTAGTATACATTTTATTATAGAACTTCTGAATTTACTGGTACGTAACTTCGAAAGATG
>NW_009744424.1:0-574 GCF_000703405.1 Apaloderma vittatum | reverse complement strand
AAATGGAGCAGGAGCGCAAAACCAGGAAAGTTGTGAAGGGAATGTAAAGCCAAAGTGATTATTTTTCACTCTGACAAAGAGTCAGTAACACACTCCCATGTACCGGCGTCCTGTGCGACAGCCCCTCGTCACTTTAGCAGATGACAGACGGACAGCCCTGAGAAATCATTTCCACACGCTGCTGAGGTACTTCCAAAGCAACTAATGAGCCTGAAATCAGTCGCTCTTCTCTGAAAGGTTTTATACAGCGAAACGCTGTAACTACTGCAGCAACTCTCTCACATGAACAATAGCGAGAAGTGCAGGCTGGAAGCTGCTCTGGGCTATGATTCATTCATGGCTCTCTGCCAAAAAAATAAATACGTTCAAGACCAACGGCCTCAAGGGGAAAGGCAGGTCACTTTTTAAAAAGCCCAGAGATTAATGATTTACAGAACACAATACGGTTGGAGATCTCGGCCTAGAGGGGTGATGGGGGAGGCCTTTCTCACCAAGAGTCACTGCACAGGCTTGCACACTGGCAACCTGTCAACATACGGACTGAACGAGGAACTAGTAAACGGGGATTTGCAAA
>NW_009744423.1:0-552 GCF_000703405.1 Apaloderma vittatum | reverse complement strand
TGGCTTCTGTGAGCACTTCTGCACAGGCCTCTCCAGCAGAAAGAACTTCTGCAATAAAAGTACATTTTATTCTGCTGTACCTCAGGCTGAAAGAGATTATAACAGGCAGCGTGCATTCTGTGAAAAGAGTTTGTACCTTCAGGGACAGCTTCAAATTCTGAAATCTGAAGCAGAGACGAGAGGACCAAAAGAATCTGGTAAAAACATATTTTCCAGCTTTGGATGTAATTTGGACTTTAAAAAAAAGTCAGTTCAATTTTCAAAATCAAACTATGTGGAATTCTTCAGCATTCAAACAATTATTCCCATGCCATTTCTCTTTCTATTCACCATTAATTGCAGTTTTGAAGTTTTCTAAGAATTATGAAGTTTTCTTTCCTACACATTTTTCTATTTTTGTTTTGTCCTTCCCTCTTTATAAGTACATTGCCTTCATGTTCCAAATATAATCTTTAAAATTTTACAGGGAAAAGGATAGGAAAATAGGAGGAAGCAAAAATAAACTACCCCAAAACACTGCTAGATGTTATTTTCAGTGACAGATATCAGAGG
>NW_009744422.1:0-571 GCF_000703405.1 Apaloderma vittatum | reverse complement strand
TTCCTGCTGTCTCTTCAATAGCTCATAACAAATGTCAATGCTAATCTTACCCTACTGGTACAAAAAATGCCCCCAAAACAAACTGTAATACAAAAGCCTTTTGAAAACAAAAATAAAATGGTAGAAATCTTGAGTATTTGAATTAGAAGCATACTCATGAATAATGCCAGTTCAAAGGAAGGTAAAGTATCTTACATGGGCACAGTCATTGGATGTCAGGGAAGAAAATTAACAAAAAATTTATTTTCTGCTGCTGGTTTAATCTGTTATTAGTTGAAACATTGTGAAAGTATTTTTTATGAAATGGAGAATATAATAGAAATAGAAATCAGAGTCTTTGCTGTGAAAAAAAAAAGCTTGTTGTGAAATGTTAAGTCAGAGCAAAAACGTGTTCTTGCTGATAGGAAAAGTATTCTTTCAAAGAGGTATGTAAGGGGGACTTTTTAGATATCTTCACAGGAATCCAGTTTCCAGATGAGAAAAACAGTGCTTTGATGAATTCAGTCTTCCTTACTGAAAAATTTAAACTTATAGTTTCCTAAAGCAGCCTGCATCTTTTCGGATATAAATA
>NW_009744421.1:0-568 GCF_000703405.1 Apaloderma vittatum | reverse complement strand
AGAGGAGCTTCTCTGCAAATTCCTCTGGAAATGTTACCCAGGTCTCTGCTCAAGGAAAAGTCAGAAGGAAGCCAGAGCAGGCTTCTGGGTGCCCAAAGACAGAGGAGGTCTCACGACACTGTGAATGGATGAGGCCAGAGATTGAATTTTGATGTGTACCTCTGCAAATATGCTGTGGTTAAAACCCAACACTCTGTCTCTGTGTGCGACTTTCCAAGGAGCACAGCGAAGAACAAAGCTGCAGCATCGAGCAGCGTCAGCGTCGGGCAGTTTACTCGCTTGATTCGCAAGGAGAAAAACTCCAGCCCAAGGTCACCATTAAGGCTCTGCCTATTGCAGTCATTAATGACGAAGTGGATGATTGCACAGGTTCAAACGTGCATTTTTGATCACGTCTCAAGGAAAGGGTACGTGTGGTCAGCTGGAGCTATTCTCTGTCAGAAGCTCACACATGGCACCATAAATCAAGTGGTCCTGAAGGCAGTTCAGAGCCAGAGGACTTCATTTGAAGGTATTCTTGAGTTTCAAAAGGAAGAGGCTGCATATACATTTAAAAAGAAAAAAAAAA
>NW_009744420.1:0-573 GCF_000703405.1 Apaloderma vittatum | reverse complement strand
GAGCCTACTCCAGATCCTGCCGTGCACGCGTGCATCAGTGCTGGGCTGCCTGCGGAACCTCCCCATGCTTAGGAGTCTGTCGCATCAACCGGTTTTTAACCCCTTGTAAAGGCGAGGTTTTATGTTTATACATGAATATGTTTATTTAAGTACTCTTAATATTTACAGTGGCTGTTTCTGCTAAAAACTGTGTTACCACGTACCATCAGAAAAAGGATGGAACACAAATACAATAAGGTGACATTCAGGGTGAGACATAAATCACAAAAGCGAGGGCGTCAGAGTTTAGGCTTCCAGGGTACGCTGCTCCTGCCCTCTACTGCAGAAGTCCCCTAAATTCCCTTCGTGGGAAACCATGCTAGTTTTCTACGTGGAAAACTATCGTAACGGACATAACGGTTTAATCCTAACCTGAATTAGTTGTAAGAAAATAAAAGTACCTACTACTGCTACGAATATTAACTACTTACTGTATATAGCGCCTTTAATTTGAAGATCTGAAAGTGCTTATAAATAATGAACTAACCCCCCCAGCGAGGTAGGTAAGTATTATTATCCCTATTTTACAGATGG
>NW_009744419.1:0-573 GCF_000703405.1 Apaloderma vittatum | reverse complement strand
AAAAAAACATCTGAAAAAAATAATGTCGGTGTAGCTTGGGAACCAAGCCACTTCATCCTGATGTCAGCACATGTAAGGCTCGATGAGATGTTCCATGAAGGTACTGATCCTTCTCTGCTCACTTTAAAGGGAGTCCAGGAACTGTTCATCATCAATCATTCTCACTGAATTCATCTGGCATTTGGGTAGCTTAATGATACTGAGATTCCTACGAGAAGATGCATAATGTTATGGCAGCTCATTCGTGCTTCTGTCCTAAGACCCAGGACATACACATTTCTGAAGAGAGCTCAGAGACAAGAAAAAGCTATAACCAGCGTCCTTTAGATTCTTTTATTAGAAAGGAGTATCTATTTCTTCTTTCTCCAAAACCTTGTCACAAAAAAAACCTGCTGGTAGAGTCTTTCCTGAGGCAGGTGTGAAGAGGTGTGTAATCCAGTCTACATAGGAGCACCTACCTCAAACAATCAGACAAGTAAAGACACAGTTTACACCAGCCAGATAATAATTGTGGGAATACAGCTGAGACCTAAGACCAACTGGAAACAGGCCAACCAATCTTTTTTTTTTTTT
>NW_009744418.1:0-571 GCF_000703405.1 Apaloderma vittatum | reverse complement strand
CAACCCAAACTATTCTATGATTCTATGAATTTTAGATCAGAAGTTGAGCGGATAAAGGAAGAGTTGTATAATAATCTATTACTGCTCCTAGTGATTGATAGCACAGCTGGAGACACCTTTAAATTCTATATAAGCATACAATAGAAAGTTGTTCACAGGAAAGCCTGAAAATCAGGTGTGCAGACCTAACCTGTCTGCTATGCTGCACTGCTGTCTGTGTCAATATTATTTCATTATCAATGAGAGAAATGTAACTCTAATGCTTACGCTTCATCCATGACCCTGCCTTTGAGGCAAGGTCAAGATTTAGGACCAGTGTGCTGGTCATACCCCTAAATTACATGCAAGCCCACACCTCTGTCAAGGCGAGTGTTCCACTGAGTGACAATTCAGCTTTTTTGCTTTATTTGGCCTACTTAGCAGTTTGGAAGCACTAGTCAGCACAATCACTTATTTAGCCATGTCTCATGCTGCATTTGTCCAGCTTTCAGAGGAAACCTAGATAGAAAACTCAGAAAGAGGCTTTGAAGATGAGGAAATCATTTTGAGGTCCCTTCCAGTCCCTAACATT
>NW_009744417.1:0-567 GCF_000703405.1 Apaloderma vittatum | reverse complement strand
AATGTTCCTTGCACTAAACTTCAGCAGTCTTTTAAATGATTTTTGTATAGAGTCATTTCTTGTGGCTATACAAGATGTTTTTATGTATCTTTGAGCTAGCAAACACACTGACAAATAGAATTGTCAAAATATTTAGATTTCAGGAGGATAAAATATTTAGATTTCAGGAGGGTTGGAACTGACCAAACTTGGTAAACAGTGCAGCAAAAGGGGAGAAAGCTTCTGAAATGTTACAAAACTTAAAAAGAAAGAAGCTTTCACACTCATTTTTTCTTTAATACCTGACCTAGAAAAATAACCACATTATACTAAATACCATGGCTGATGACACAGCTATTCACGACACTGAATTCTCCTCTATTTTCTTGCAAGCTTCCTCATGCACTCAGTACTAGAGATAAATCGCACTCAGTTAATTTGCAGGTATTTTGTACTGTATTTCTCTCCCGCTGGTCAGTGCTAGGCTGAGCATCTTCTTGCTTTTCAAAATCCTGCTCTGAAGATGCAGAGTTTCTTGGGCCTGTTTTACCTCCAAGCACAGGGAGGGGCCCAAGGCAGAACACCGCC
>NW_009744416.1:0-572 GCF_000703405.1 Apaloderma vittatum | reverse complement strand
TGCTATGGCCTGGCTTGCTCTTCCCACCGCTGGAACAGCTCTCAGTATCAGGCAATAATTATAAAATAAAAACCTGATGAAGCTTGGCAAAGACAAGGAATGAAATAGATTTTTTTAGTGTCTGGATATACTAGCTTTTCTCTTTGTATGCAGCCCAGAAGTGAACAAAAGCACTTTGTTGTTTTGGTAACTGTTAGCTCAGACTGTCCTTCCTGGCAGAATTAGTGTTATTTTTAGTAGTCTATGGAATAATACAAAAAAGCGAGAGGAAACCAAAAGAGGTTTTCTAAATTTATACAGACAATTGATTTGTATCGTCGTCATTTTTGAGTAGATAAGAAAAATAAATTTGCATGTTAATTTGCACTTAAAATTAATTAAAATTTGTCTGTTTAAAGGATAACAGTTAGGACATTTGTTCCAGAAATAGAAATGCTTTATTAGAAACTCTTCCTAGGAGAAGATCCATTGGCACCTAGTGGTATTTTGACAAAAGTTCTTTCCTTCTGAAATACAGGCGCGTTGCTGCTGGCCTCCTGCCTGTAGAATCATAGAATCATAAAGGTTGGAAA
>NW_009744415.1:0-572 GCF_000703405.1 Apaloderma vittatum | reverse complement strand
TATCTCAGCTACGGTAGAGCTTTTGTAATAAATTGCAGGATGACAATACTGAAGTGATGAAATACAGAGGGACTGGAATGTAAAGGTGACAGGTGAGTCTTCCTGAGTAGCAAGACTTGATTTAGAAAGCACTCAGCCACTTAGCAGTGGGCTGGAGAGGCAAGAGATTAGTCCTGGAAATTCTGCTTCTCCTTTCCTGGCTTCCTTGAGATGCTGTTTATGTGGTAATTATAGCTAAGCAGGTGATTTCTAGGCAAGAAATGTGATCTTGCTACTTAAGCCTGAACAGGGCAAGATGATTTAACTGAACAAAATTGTTCAGTAGCATCCTGGTTCTCACTTTTAGTGCATCTCCTGTCTTATTCTTCCAGCAAAGTGCAATAGAAAAGCAAATGAACAAATTACTCTGGAGAGAGATGGCTGATCTTTGTGGAAGAAGAGCATTTATTATGGATGCTGAAGCAAGACTCAGCCACCAGTCCGCTCCTACAAGAAAAGCTGGGTGTAGTGCATTGTAGTGCAAAGTGTGCTGAGATATCCCCAGCTTCTGAATTTGGAGGGTGGGCGCTTGG
>NW_009744414.1:0-551 GCF_000703405.1 Apaloderma vittatum | reverse complement strand
TGTTTCAGTAATGTAAGTGATATATACATAGATTAAACTATATATAACAACTGCACACTCTGTGGTTGTATTTTTATAGAGGGAGTTTCTGGTGATTACAAATTAAGAAATCAGTTCTCGCGTTACCAAGATCCAAAGATAAAAATATCACTATCACCTAACAAATGCAAATACTGCACATATTTGATTTTTTTGATACTTGAATACTGACAAAAATCACAAGCATACAGTTATTGACCTAAGTATTCCCCAGTTCCTGGGAAGATTTGTTGTACTGAGAACATTTGTGATGATCTCTCAGTGCAAATTTACATGTTCCTCATCAAAGGTTGGGTTTTTTTCCTTCGAGTAGACAGAAATTTTATTCAGAGATGAAAGCAGAATAGCAAAATTTGTGTCTAAGTTTGGCTTGCATTTTTACTTATTTATAATAAAGTCATCCATAATGGTGCCATTGTTTTCTTCTATATTACAAGTAGCTGTTAATAAATGGGAGTGTTCACAAAAAATTCAAGGTTTCCCTTCAAGATACCCCACGTGACTAGAAAAGA
>NW_009744413.1:0-571 GCF_000703405.1 Apaloderma vittatum | reverse complement strand
GCACATGGAGGACAGAGAGGTGATTCAAAACAGCCAGCATAGCTTCACTAAAGACAAGTCCTGTCTGACCAGTCTAGTGGTCTTGCATAATGGTATTACTGCAGCAGTGGACAAAGGAAGAACTGTGGATGTTGTCTATCTAGACTTCTATAAGGCCTTTGACATAGTCCCCCACAATCTCCCTCTCTCTAAACTAGGTAGAGATGGATTTGATGGGTGGGCTGCTTAGTGGATGAGGAATTGGTTGAAGAGTCACACCCAGAAGGTAGTCTCCTTTTCCAGATGTAGATCAGTGTCCCCCAAGGGTCTAGTTTGGTACCAGCATTGGTTAGTATCTTCATGAATGATCTACAGTGGGTTTGAGTATAGCCTGAGCAAATCTGCAGTTGACACCAAGCTGAGTGATGTGGTTGAAACACCTGAGAGACAGGATGCCATTCAGAGGGATTTGGACAAGCTCCGGAAGTGGGCCCATGTGAACCTCATGATGCTGAGCAAGGTCAAGTGCAAAATCCTGTACATGGGTCAGGAAAACCCTCATTATCAATACAGGCTGAGAAATGAAGGGATT
>NW_009744412.1:0-563 GCF_000703405.1 Apaloderma vittatum | reverse complement strand
AGAAGAGAAGAGAAGAGAAGAGAAGAAGGAATAGAAAAAGAGAAGAAGAAAATGGGGAGACAAGGAAAATGAAAGGAAATCAGAGGAAAAAAAATTAAAAGAAAAAAGAAAGAGAAGGAAAAAAGAAGGAAAAGAGGAAAGGAAGAGAAGAAAATAGAAGAAAAATAGAAGAAGAAGAGACAGAAAACAGAAGAAAAATATGGAGAAAAAGAATGGAAGAAAGAAAAGTAAAAGAGAAAAGGAGGAAAAGGAGATCAAGAGAAAAAGAAGAAAAAGAGAGGAACAGAGGAGAATTTAAAAGAAAAAGAGTAGCAGAAGAGTAAGAGAAGAATAAGAGAAGAAGTGAAAAAGAGCAAAACAGAAAAAGAAAACTAAAAAGATGAGGCAAAGAGGAGGAAAACGTCATGAGAGGGAGGAAGCAAAGGCAGGACGTAGGTGAGGAAGGGGCTGCTGGGGCAGGGCAGGCGAAGCAGGAGCAGAGCCGGGGGGCAGCGAGGCCGGGGGGTCAGTGGTGCCGGCGGGGAGGGTCCCAGGGTGGCTGGGTGAGGGGGGTGCTCAGCGGG
>NW_009744411.1:0-565 GCF_000703405.1 Apaloderma vittatum | reverse complement strand
AAAAGAAAAAAGAGAAAAGAAAGAAGTATCCGTGTTAAAATCACCCTGGCAGAAACCCTTGTTTCATGTTGTTGTTGTTATTTAGGCAATTGGTTTGTTCTGCACCTTTGTTCCATCCTAAAGCCTATGAGAATCCAAATGAAAAGCTTAAGGGCCTAAGACATATGATTTCTTACTTGAATCAATGTTTTGGGCTCAGAAAGTCAACTGAAGCTTAACTTCAAGCTGAAATTCCACGATGTTGCCAAATACATGGCATTTAGCAGAAAACATTTAGCAGAGACCTCTTTAGAAACATTGACAAAACAGATGTGGGCATTGTAAGATTGTATGGAAAAGCTTACACATTCCTTTAGCATCAGGGGAAAAAAAATAGTTTTAAAATGAGTAAGCTCCAGCTTTAGCAGCTAAATGCAATTTTCTGACACCAGGTTCTCGCTTTCTCTTGATTACAAAAGTTAATATTGATTTTGATATATTTTAAGTATATCTGTCTTGTAGGATTCTGACACAATTTGTTCTATGTAAATACTTCTAAGTGTTGGATTACTGATAATAATTGTAA
>NW_009744410.1:0-570 GCF_000703405.1 Apaloderma vittatum | reverse complement strand
GGGGGGAGGCTGCCTCCCCCCGGGCTCCCCCGGGCAGCGAGGCCGGGCTGAGGGGCCCAGGCCGGGGGGCGGCCTCCATCTAAAAAGCAGCTTTTCCTCCCAGCTCGGATTCCAGCGATGAGAGGCAGAAATGGAGGAAGGAAAAAAGCAAAAGCAGCGAGCAGCACCGTAAAAGCCAGAAGAAACGTTCGCCGCGGCGCTCCTCATCCGGGTCGAGTTCAGAGCGGGACAAGAGGAGAGCGCGCCAGAGGAGTAGAGATGGTTCCAAGTCTTCCATGTCTTCTGTCAGTTCTGCTTCGCCACCGCGTTGTCGGGGCAACGAGGAGGCAACAGGGCAGCAGGTGAGCCTGCAGGAGCGCTTGAGGCTGAAGGAGGAGAAGAAGAAGCAGGCGGCGCTCATGAAAGCCTTGGAGACGCCCGAGGAGAAGCGGGCGCGACGGCTGGCCAAGAAGGAGGCCAAAGAGAGGAAGAAGAGGGAGAAGATGGGGTGGGGAGAGGAGTACATGGGTTACACCAACACCGACAATCCCTTCGGGGACAACAACCTGCTGGGCACCTTCATCTGGAGCA